>NC_041388.1:77005074-77033009 GCF_002162155.2 Triticum dicoccoides
CAAACTCATGGTGGATGAACAACACTGAGTTTGGAGAGATAAAAGCCATGTTGTGCTCTAGTCTGGGCCTTCGTTAGGAAATCCGCCAACTGTAACTCGGAAGGCACATACTGAAGAGCAATAACCTGATCCTGCACACTAGCGCGCACATAGAAAGCATCAACACCAATATGCTTGGTGAGCTCATGCTTCACAGGATCGCGCGCAATGCTAATAGCACCTGCACTGTCAGATAAGAGCAGAGTCGGTGTAGTGACAGAAACACCAAAATCCTGAAGTAACCACCGTAACCAAGTCACCTCTGCCGTCAAAAGAGCCATTGCTCGCAACTCAGCCTCGGCACTCGAACGGGAAACTGCAATATGTTTCTTCGTCTTCCAGGCAATGAGAGAACCACCAAGAAAAACACGGTAAGCAGAAAGTGAACGGCGATCTGAAGGATCACTAGCCCACGTAGCATCCGAATAGGCCTGAAGCTGTAAAGAACTGGAGCGAGGAAAGAATAGACGATGAGAGATCGTGCCCCGAAGATATCGGAGAACACAAAGCAGATGACTATAGTGAACCGATGAGGGAGCAGAGACGAACTGACTCAGAATATGAACCGGATAAGAGATGTCCGGACGAGTGACAGCTAGATAGACAAGGCTGCCAACAAGATGGCGATAACGCGTCGGGTCAGGGAGAGGATCACCATCAGTAGCACGGAGGTGAACATTGAGCTCCATAGGAGTCTCAACAATGCGCTCGTCAGTAAGAGCAGCACGAGCAAGAAGATCCTGGATATACTTTTCCTGGGATATAAAAAAGCCATCAGAGGTAGAAGAGACTTCAATCCCAGGAAAATAGCGAAGAGGTCCAAGATCAAACATAAGAAACTGCTCACTAAGACGGGCCTTTACAAAGGCAATATACTCGGGGTCATCCCCAGTGATGATCATGTCATCAACATAGAGAAGAAGAAGAGTCCGACCACGAGGAGAAAGGTGAATAAACAATGTTGGATCATGAACACTTGCTGAAAAACCAGCGGCAGTAACCACAGAGGCAAAACGCTCGAACCAGGCGCGGGGGGCTTGCTTAAGGCCATAGAGAGAGCGACGAAGACGACATACCATGCAATCAGGAACAGAATACCCAGGTGGTGGCTGCATGTACACCTCCTCACGCAGCTCACCATTAAGAAAGGCATTCTTAACATCAAGCTGAGATATAGACCAGTGGCGTGCAGAGGCAACGGCCAGAAGTGTACGAACAGTGGTCATATGGGCCATAGGAGCAAAAGTCTCGTCATAATCACGACCATGCTCCTGCTGAAAACCACGAGCCACAAGATGAGCTTTGTGGCGCTCAAGAGAACCATCGGAGCGAGTCTTAACCTTGTAGACCCACTTACAAGTGATGGGACGGACTCCGGGAGGAAGAGAAACAAGATCCCAGGTACCAGTGCGTTCAAGAGCAGCAATCTCCTCTGCCATCGCAAACTGCCATTCAGGATGAACAACAGCCTGACGATAAGAAGTCGGCTCAAGAACAGCAGCACCAGCGGTGGGAAATCCAAAGCGATCAGCAGGCGGACGAGGACGAGAACGCAAGCCATAAGTAGGCTGAGAGGAAGATGACGACTCATCCACAGAGGCATCCACAGGTCGTGAACGACGAGTGTAATGCTGAGGAAAAGATGGAACAATAGAAAGAGGAATCGCCAAGGTAGAATCGGGGGGTGGCGACGAAGAAGTCACCGGAGATGAAGGTGTAGAATCCGGTGACATGCTAGGCGAGTTGACCGGGGAAGATGGTGGCTGCAAATCGACTAGAGGTGGAGAAGCAGAGGGAGTGGAACGAATAGGCATAGGCTCAACAGGGGTAATAGGTGAGTCAGGAAAAGTGAGGAAAGAGATATCCTCCACTGAAACAGTCAAGGAGGATGTGCGTGGGTAGAAGGGACGAGACTCGTCAAAAGTCACGTCTCGAGAGATACGCATCCGACGACCGATAGGATCCCAACAACGATAGCCCTTATGCTCATCACTGTAGCCTAAGAAGACACACTCAACAGACTGAGCGATCAGTTTGGTGCGTTCGCGAGGGGCAAGTAGAACATAGCAAACACAACCAAACAAGCGAAGCATCGAATAATCGGAAGAACGATCAAAAAGACGCTCGAAAGGAACACCACCCTGTAGAGCAGCGGAAGGTTGTATGTTGATAAGATAGGTGGAGGTGGAGACGGTCTCAGCCCAAAAATGAGGCGGGAGAGAGGCAGCAATCATCAATGCACGAGCCGTCTCAAGAAGATGTCGATGCTTTCGCTCAGCCACACCATTCTGAGCATGAGCACCAGGACAAGAGAATTGAGAGAGTTCCTTGCTCAGCAAGAACACCACGCAACATCTTAGAGATATACTCGCCAGCGGAGTCAGCACGAAAAACACGAATGGGTGAAGAGAACTGAGTATGAACCATGGCAGCAAAATGCTTATAAATAGACAACACCTCACTACGAGAAGTCATGAAGTAAAGCCATGTGTAACGAGAGAAATCATCTATGAAAATAATATAATATTTATGACCACCTTTCGAAGCGAAAGGAGCCGGACCCCATACATCAGAATGTACTAAATCGAAAGGACGCTTAGACACTGACTCACTATGTGAATATGGTAACTGAATCTGCTTGCCAAGAGGACAACCCTGACACTCTAAAGAGACATCTCCTGAGACAGACCCCAGAAGACCTCGACGAACTAAAGACGACAACCGAGAGCCACACAGATGACCAAGTCGATGATGCCACTGCTGGAAGGAACCAGTAACGAAGGCGACTGAAGCGGAGGAACTGGCGATGGTGGTGGCAGCAGAAGGAACATGAAGCCGGTCCAACTCCCAAAGACCTTGAGAATCACGGCGGCGAGGGCCAGCCCCAACCAGAGTGTGTGTGCGACGGTCCTGGACAGAACAAGAGTCAACGTCAAGGATGACGCGACAACCAGAATCAGTAAGTTGACCAGCAAAAAATAGATTCATAGTGAGTCGAGGAACATGAGCAACATCAGGAACAGAATAAGGAGTGGAAAGATTGCCTCTACTAGCAACAGAAAGTGGAGTACCATCAGCAGTGAAGACATGAACAGGAGAATCCAGCAACCGAAGAGAGGACAAAGTGGAAGAATGAGAAGACATATGAAAAGAAGCTCCAGAGTCCAGAACCCATGGGGATGTACCTGACTGTGTAGAGGGCGGTTGCTCAGTGTGGGAAGCATCAGTCACAGAACCAGCAGTACCCGTCGAGGAAGAACCTGAAGCCGCGAGCAGACGCTTAAGTCTCAGAATATCCTGCTCAGTCAAAGCAATGGCGGAAGCTGTCGAGGTAGATGACGAAGTCCTAGAAGATGATGATCGCGCCTTGCGCAGGTGTTTCCTCTTCGTGTAGCATTGGGACTCAATATGACCATCATTGTTGCAGTAGTCGCAATGTGGACGGGGGCGACCTGAGCCTCCAGAAGGAGTGGGCAAAAGCGGCGGAGCACTCGAGCGAGAAGGGGTCGGTGCAGCAGGTGGCGTGGAAGAAGCCCGAGTAGCGAGCACAGAAGGAACCTCCAGCAAACCAGCACCACGTAAGCGAGTCTCCTCAGCACGAATCTCAGAAAGCGCCTCCATGAGAGAAATACGGCCACGAGCAAACAACTGAGCACGTCGGGGCTCAAACTCCTTACGGAGCCGAGACAGGAACTCGTAGACGCGATGAAACACTCCAAATTGGCCTGGACAGCCTGGCAACAGGGGCAAGTACGACAACCAGCACTGCGAAGAGAATCAAGCTGGCGCCAGATAGCAGAACTCTGTGCATAGAAGTCATCAACAGTAGAATCACTCTGCTGAAGAGCATGCTCCTGACGGACCACAGAAATGTATAAGGCATCACTAGAAGGCTGATAGCCTGATGAAGACGGGTCCACATCTCAAAGACAGTAGGAAGACCCAGAAACTCAGAAGCAAACTGAGGCAGAACACTAGCAGTGAGAACAGCTGTAGCACGAGCATCATCATCAAGCCACTGGGTGTAAACAGTCAGAGCACCATGATACGTCTGAAGAGCCTCCTCATAAGCCAAAACCCTCTCATCATAAGCACGATCAGCAGCCTCATCAGCAAGCTTAGCCGCATCCTTGGCGGCCTGATTAGCATCCGTAGGAAGAACCGATGGAGTCGGCGGAGTAGGAGCCACCGGAGGAACCGGACGTGGCGGACAGCAGACCTCGCCAGAAAGAACACCCCAGAGACAGATGCCACGCATGTGAATGCGCATGAAACCAGTAAACTCGGTGTAGTTAGTACCATCGAAGATCACCGGACAGCGAGGGGCAGCAACATAGCCCGATGCAGCAGACATTTTTTTTAACAGAGATCAGCGGGAGCAGGAGATCAGGGCCCCTGCGTCGCTTGGGGCCGGCTGGGAGCGAGACTGCAGCTGGGAGCAGCGTCGAGCGAGGCCGGCTGGGGAGCGAGGCCAGCTGGGGAGGGATCCACTCGGGAGGGCCGGATCAGAAGATCCGATCGGGAGGGGCCGGCTGGAGATCGAGCCTCTCGGGAGGGCCGGCTGGGTAGCGAGGCCAGCTGGGGAGAGTCCGATCGGGAGGGCTGGCTGGGGAGATCCGATCAGGAGGGCCGGCTGGAGATCGATCCGATCGTCGGGGGCTTCGATCAGGAGACTCAGGAGATCAAGGACGAGGGCTTCGATCGGGAGCAAGATGAGACAGGCGGCTGGGAATCGATAGCACGAGTTGCAACATATGCAGAAAACCCCTTATACAACGGGATAAATACAAAAGGGTACATGACTTATATTATAACTCTAACAGTTAGGACTCAGGGATATTCAGCAGATGATGCTAAATTACGCCATAGGTTCTTTTGAGTTCTTTGATAATTTTGTTTCATGTCTAAAATATAAAACAAAATTTCTTGAAGAATAAACCTGGCAATAGTAAACTTTTGTATGAGGCAATGTCAGTATGTCACATAACCTAAAGGACATATTTCTGCAAAAATCCATAGAGCACCATAAAGCACTCTCCTACTACCTATTACTTTACACATTAAAACCATTTTAACCGAAAAAGGCTTTCGCCCCGCTTTACCTACTTGTATAAAAAATCTAGTAAAATCCTTACTGGAAATAGAAAGGAATCTACTGTGAATATATGCTAATTTTTACAAGTTGAACTGTTTAATTTGTTCAGGAGGACACAAAACGAATTATGCAATGACAACTTCAATGGAAACCTAATGGCCTTTCAAGATGTTACCTCTTTCTCTTTATGCCATAAAATAAGTATTGTTGTGGCATCGCAATCCTTTTCTTGCATATCTATCTCCAATTCTTTCATTCTAGCTTCATAGCCCTTCTCTTTGTCAATTATTTCTGACTTCAATTCAAGGACCTCAGAACTTAAATCTTTAATGGTTCTTTGACTCCGGAGATGGCATTCTTCCGCAGTTTCCTTTTCTTGCAGAAGCTTGGTAAATTGAGACCGCAGCATCTGCAATTCGCAAATGGCAGACTCCCTGTCCTTACATAGATGACAAACAACCTCAGATTTGCGCTGCTCTTCAGTTTCAAGGGCTCCATGTGTTCGAGGCACATGTTCAAGGTTGATGACAGCAAGCTCCTCCTGATAAAATAATCTTTCAGTTTACAGCAGTGTTATACAGAACGAAAGTAGGACTAAAATTCTGCAGACATAACCTTCAGGACATGTATCTGGTCTTGCAAAGCACGCACATCCCCTATAGCATCTTCATTGACAACCGCCTTCAGATTTGAAGAGAATAGAAATTTCAAGTAATGGTAACCTACAATATATTTGTAACAAAAGAAACTGACTTAAGAATGAAATACATACATTGTTCTGAATGAGCCTTGCACGCTGAGCAAACTTGAGAGTACTGAGTGTTCCATTACTTGAACTACATGAACACACAAGAAGTTGTATGAGCATTCCAAACAAGATCTCATGCTTTCTTCAGTTTGGATCAAAGTCACAAAGTTCATTACCACAACGAAGGGCTGACGTTTGCAATGATCAATGTCTTGGAGTTTCCACCAAGTGAATCCTGTAAGCAAAGAAGGGAGTAGAATGACACTAGCTAGACATCAAGGGAAAACAGCAACAAGTAAAACAATAGCATGGTATTGGTATCTCGAGGTTCTTACCAGGAGAAGAAACATCAATCTTGAGTCCCTGTAAGGAACATGCCTTTTCTTTCCATGTGTAAGATCAACTAAACTCATTATCACATGGCTGAAATTCACAATCCAGGAAAGTAGCCATGACTGAATAAAAGCGTAAATAATCCTTTTTCATATTAAAATATGTTTTGCGATTTTGAGTGTTAATCACGAACCTGAGTGTTGATAATGATTTGTTGATATTAGAAGCTTCCTTCAGCCTCTCACCTTCAGCACCAGATGATGTTTGCCTGTTTTAAATGCATATATCAACGGATTGGGATTTCAGACCCGGCCAGATAAATTGTGAGGCAAGTGAGAATATTGATCTACCTTTCAGACCCGGCGAGATCAACTATATTCAGTCGTGCAAACCGTGTGTTAGATATGGAATCCTTCTCCCACCTACTCTCAATAGTGCATGTGAGAACACTGTAGGAGCGGCTACTTGCATGATTCATATGTGTCATAGACACTTTCCTATTCGCAGAACCCTGCAGTAGGTTTCAGGCATATGCACACAGACAGTCATCATAGGATACTTGCAAGAAGAAAAAAAATCCTAGAACAAATGTATTTACCTGCATCAAAAGTGTTATGATGTCACTGACGCACGTAACTTCATGTTTAGTCACATTTTCAACATAGACACCAACCTTCGTATCTTCTCGGAGCTGCACATCAAGTTTCATGCTTAGTACATCGCACTACTAAGTCATACACTTAAAGCAACAGCAAGAAAGCATACTTGAAGATTTGTGGATGAAGGGTCAAGAAGATCTGTAATTTGTTCATTGTAAATCTCCAGGAAAGAACACTCGCAGTTGTACTTAAGGTTCTCATCCCTCCTGCTCTCTTCTTCCTGCAATCTCAGGAATCACATAACAGATTTGTAATCCATAGCAGTATAAGACACATCACAATGTCATCAGCAACAAGTCTTGTGTTATCAATCAACAGAGGAAGAAAAATTACCGCTCTGATTCTCGCAATCAAGAACTCAAAAATACGTGGTGTCATGCCACATTCTGGACCAGGCTTCACTCCCAACTGACTGATTTCGCCAAGCATTGTGTGTGTCTTCCCACTTCCAGTCTGCAAACAACTAAAATGTTTAACCGCCTGAATATAACTTTACATTATAAGTAAGAAAAATTAAGGTTATAACAATATACCTGCCCATAAGCAAATACACAGCTATTGTATCCAGCCATACAGTTCTCAACCATTGGTAAACCAGCAACTTGGAAAAGCACTTCCTGCAAATTCAAGGTTTCATCACAATCCAAGGATTAGCACAAGAGCATGAATCAAATCGTTTTGAAGCTGAACTTTGATCACGATCCAATAATTAGCACAAGAGCATCAATCAGACTGTTTTGAAGCTGACCTGATTCACTGACTCACAAGCAACGTGGTCAAATGTGAAAGGGGTTTCTGGCTGTCCAATCCATGTGATGCTCTGTGCACTTTCTTGTTTCAAGCACCGACTGTGACCATGAAGATTTTTCTCTGTGTCGTTTAAAGGACGGACACGGATAACAACCTGGATATTAAACCACAGATGTAAAGAATTCGTATAGCAAAGCTGACTCTCCAACATGTGCGCTGACTCGAATTCAGAACTCAAATACACACTTGCCAGTTATAAATGGAAACAGGAAGGGGAAAATATCAAAGAACGCATTTCTTGGACAGTACACAATAGCATTGTTGAGGAAATCGTTAACTGGTAGCTGCTCGGTTGGCTGGTGAGTAGGGGATTAATCAGCTAATCGGCAAGTTAATCGGCGAATTAATCAATTAATCGGACGATTAATTAGTTTATTGGCTAGTCGGTGACCCTATGAGTAGGGATTAATAGGCAAGTTAACTGGTTAATCGGACGAATTCTTAAACAGGGCACAATAGCAGGAGAACTTTCCAAATCAGACATCGTTAAGTATACTAGATGAGATAAATGAGTAAACGATATGCACTTGCTCTGTCATACTCCCCAACCAACCAATACAATTGCACTAGGTGCTAGGTAGCAGCAAAAAGAATTCAGCGGTAGGGCGTACCTGCACATTGTTCTCCATCCAGAACGAGGGGTCCTCCTGGAGCTCATAATGCGGCACCTCCGTGGAATTTACCACCGTTGCCGGCAGACACCTCACCGCCATCGAGAACCCCGACCCGAGCCCCCGGGCACCACCACTCCTCTGTACGATGCATGCCGGCTTCCTCGCGCTCGTAGTTGGCTTCCGCTGCACAGACCCCCCTAGGCAGTCTTAACACAATGCCCACGAGGAGTGGCGGCAATCGTGCCACGGGGGACTGGGCTCGCCCACGACGGCGTCTCCTCGCCACGTGGTGTGAACCGTCTCCAGGACGGGAGCCTCGGCGTCTCCACGGGCCACTCCAGCTTCCTCTTCAACCGTGCTGCCGGTGTATGGACGGCAAGCAGAGGAGGCCGGGAGGATGCCACGGTGGAGTCCTTGGCGACGACATGGACGAGTTCGGGAACAGTCTTGCCATCACGGGCTTCTTCCGCCTCAGGAGCCCTCGCCGGAGTACGGCAGAGAGATCCACCGAGATCCACCGAGACTGCCCACCATTCTGCACAAGCACCAAACCGAATGTAAGAATGAAGAAAACCAGAGAGCTGGTGAAATGTGAAAACAACACATATAGTACGTCCAAAATTAGGAGGCGGTGACAACGATATTTTATATCGCCGAACCGAAAAATATATACTGCAGAGAGTTCTCAGCCTACAGTCAAGAGCACATCTAAACAGACTAGGATCGGATGGGCATTTCACAAAAAAAATTAAAAATAAAACTGCATATATTATATCTGACTGAACCCTAATTCCACGCCCAAAAAATGGAAACGGATTTGAATAGACGCATGTAGAAAATCACAATCTCCGTCCTCCCATCCCTAAACCCTAACCCTGGTCGCAAATCCTACGATAATCCACAACCGCCCCCCGTCCCCGTCCCTCTGACAATTCGATCGAACTCCGATAAAACCAACAACAAACAGCAAGGAGAATCCCCAATCCCCAATTGCAATCCAGTCCCCGACGAACCCCCCTCGATTCCCCTCCAATTGAATACCCACACGCAGTCCGTCCGGACCCCACGAAATGCGACGGGAAAGTACAATGCGGGTACGGGGAAGACGAGCGCTACCGGCGAAGAGGCTGCGGGCGAGCGCGATGGGCGGAGGGAGAACGCGGGGAGGGACGAAGTGATGGCCGCCCCCAAACTCTCTCTCCCTCTTTCGAAGTGATGGCCGCGGCCAAGGGAAGGAGGCGAGGAGGGGTAAAAATGGGACCCCACTCGGTTAATTAAAGCTGAGCTGAGCTTCTACTACCGTGGTTTTGTCTTCTCTGTTGGCCCAATTTCAAAACGCGCCGACCAAAGTCCTCAACGAAGCTACTTCCCCGTTCCCACCAGGCCACCACACCACACCCTTGCTTTTATTTCTCCTGGAAGCAGAGGAGACGCCGCCGCCGCCGCCGCCTCTCGCCTGCGACGCGCTCCGCCGCCCCCGCTCGCCGCAGGGCTCCCCGCTGTCGCCGATCGATCATCTCCAGCAAGGTACCCAGCTGCCGCAGCGCCTTCCTGCGACGTCGGGTGCGCCGCCGACGATGGTCCTCGTGGGCTCCAGCGCCGGCGGCGGCGCCGTTTGCTCTCCTTCCCACGGGGTGCGGGGTTTGATTCACTCTCCTTGGGCCGGGTCGTGCTTGTTAGGTTCGCCCCCGTCCCTTGCTACTTGCTCACTCTCCGCAATTTTTGGCAACAACCGAAACCCTAGCTAGCTACTCCCTCCGTCGGAGTGTACTTCCAACTTCGCCGGAGGAGTTTGACCGAGTTTCTGCAAAAATATATCAATATTTGTGACACCAAATAGATATATAATGAAAATATATTATACCATGAATCTAATGCTACTAATTTGATGGCATAAATGTTGGTGTATTATTGTACTATAAGGACGAAGGGAGTAGCTTGAACAATTAACACGTCACTGGCTTAATTAATTACCCTGTACGCTGTGGCTTGTGTTCAGGTTGATTGAAGGAGGGACCAAGGAGCAGTGGTCGCGGCTGTGTGTGAAGCTGTGTTTGTTTCGGTTGGTTGTTGGAGATTGCCAGCATCTGGGCCGAGGGTTGTGCTTCTTAACAAGGTGGTGGCTTCTGCTTGTTGGAGACAAAGGGTGTTTCCCTTTGTGTAATCATCATCTGCCTTGGTTTTGTCGAGGCCGGGGGTACTGTGAGTGTGCTGTGTGCTTGTGCCTGTGGACATGGATAAAAATAAAATGGAAGGGAAGAGGACAACTAGAGCTGAGTCTAAATCAAAGGCATCTTCACCCGCTAGTGCAATTGCCTTTTCAGCCACCACCTCTCGTCCGCGCTCAACTCTCCCGAGTCTGCGGGCTGACGTGGACTACTCCAAATACAATCTGAAGAAGATGAAGAAGCTCAGGCTTGTCGCGGAGACAGAGTGGTTCCCACCTCAGAGACATGATCGTCGCTTGACAAGCAGCCGGTTCTGGACAGTTGTGCACAAGGACCTGTACCTTGCTCTCAAGTCACAGGCCAGCGATATGAGGTGGACCGACTGGCCGTCAGTCAACCAGAGTGTTGGCGCAGATGTTGATGTTCGTGGATACTTTGCAGCTACTCCGGGGCTTGACAAGCTGTTAGAGAGGCAGGACCTCAGCTGGGCTGACTCGCACATTCGTCAGTTCTACGCCACACTATGGATTCACCCAGACCGATCGAGTATCAAGTTCATGTTTGGGAACCAACAGCGTGAGTTGTCCAGGGATGATTTCGCCGGGTGTCTTGGCCTGTCTTGCGGTGGTGTCCGAGTGCACACCTTGGCATACCCCAATGGGAACGGTGATGAAGTTCACTTGCCACCTCTAGAGGACATTCGCCACCTTTACATCAAACCTCATGCCGTGACAGAGTTCTGGAAGGACCAAAGTGAGTTGAACCATGAAGCAGCTGTTGTAAACACAGTTGTGAGGGTGACGATCCGTCCTAGAATTGGAGGCCGCGAGTCCCTATCTACAGTTGAGATTTGGCTTCTGCACTTGTTGAGGTCAGGAAAGCGTGTTGACATAGTAGATTTGATGATTGCAGAGATGCAGGACACTATTCTGAAAATCAAACGTCGGCTGCCCTATGCCCCGTATCTCATTCACTTGTTTGACAAGAAAGGGTGGCTTGAGGATGGCATGAAAAAGACTTTGGATCAGCACCTCAAGCCATACAAAGCTCCGGGGCCCGATGACAAGAGGAGGCTCAAGAATAGGGCACTTCAGCATGACAAGTCGTACAAGGCTCCAAAGCCCGATGACAAGAGGAGGCTCGTGACCAGGTCACTTCCAGCCCAGATGGAAGCTGGATTTGATGATGATGAGCATGTAGAGTTGGACCAAACACTTATCCCGAGCATACAGGAGCAAGCTCTTGGGGACACCACTAATGGGGAAGCTGACACAGATCCTGGCCAACATATGGCGCCACCCCCAGTTCCTGATGAGTTCAGATCTGGCCAGCAGGGAGCTCATGACGCAGAGCCAGGAGGGTCGGGTGGTCATTTCGCAGAGGCAGGAGGCTTGGCTGGTCATATCTATGACGTTCCTCCCATGCTGCAGAGACAGATTGATCGCCAGACGGCTATCCTTGAGCAGATGCAGAGACAGATGCAGGATATCTGGAACCTGGCTGTGGTTTCTATTGGTCAGAGTATTCGCCGCGACGCTCGCCACAGTGATATTCTGGCTCTTCTCGATGAGAGTTTTAGTGCTTCCTGCGGACTCTAGGCGGCCTCCTGTCCCACCGGTTTGACGCAACAGACTCTACTTCTCAGTGTCTAGTTTTGTGGTATGATGAGCTGCTGCCTACTTCTGCTAGATCGGAGTGTCCTCAGGTTCTCTCACCTTCAGGCTTAAGCCCAGCAGCCACTCGACGGGACCGAGACATAAGCTGGCCATTGTTGATTAACTTCGTTGGTGGGTTTCCCTGTGTGTGTTTGATCTAGAATGGGGAGAGATTTGACTTATATTATCCTTTTGTGCGTGGAGTCGTCTTTTGGGTGGTACTGTAAGTGTAAGATACCTATATGTTCCATGCCTACATACTTCAGCCTGCTCCTTATTTGGATTCTACATACTTTGTTTCGACAAGAATGCATGAATTTCATAGATCGAGGTTTAAAAGCTGATGTTTATACTTGCTGCCATTGTTATCGTCGTGTGTGATGTGCTGAGTTAAGCTCTTTATAGATAGAAGGCATAATGTTTTTTGATTCCTTGAGATCTCAGACCAGTGATTGAAATGCATCCAAGATGCCACTGCTTCCTAGGTCATTTGTATTTTTACTTTTTACCATGATCTGCATGCTATCATCAGCTTCCGCATGCCTAAAAATCACATCAATGTTTCTCGGAGAACTTGTCCATCGGTGTTTAGATTGTTGCCACCTTCCGGTGTACAAGACATTGGTGTTTAGATTGTTGCCACCTTCTGGAGTACAAGATGCAGAGACAGATTAATAGAATGCTGTGTTTAGATTGTGGCCAATAACAAAAAAATTACTGTGCATGCATACACACTTGTGCCAACCTAGTAAATTTGTTTTCCTGTTGGTTCCTGCAACACCTAGTAATGTTGTGTTTTTACTGTATTTAGGTTGTTCCTGCATATACAGATTTTTTACTGTGTGTGCATACACACTTCAGCCACATTTTATGCATATACATTCTTCTCAGTGAGCAAGTGTAGGAAGAAGAATATGGATTGTGTGATCCGTGTGTGTTGTGACATATGGGCTTCCCCGTAGAGTGGATGGTCTCTCTCATCTCATGTACTGTACGTAGCAGCTCAATCAAATCAAATAGACTGACCAGCTTTGCCTTTTTCATTCTCCAAAATGTCTATATTTTTGTTCTCGAAATATGACTAATTAGACAGGACAGGAGTATAACAAACATGCATGTAGTTGGCCATATGAACCGAGGTAAGTGAACCGAATGGTCTTTTACAATTGAAAATGTATGTCGCAATTTGCTAGTCCTGCATCTGAATCACATATCAACCAAGCCATAAATAAATCTGCAGGCTCTTTGGATATACTAATAAAATTAGTTAGTACTCCCTCCGTTCACAAATATAAGATGTTTTACTCCATAACATGTTTCTAAATCGGATGTATATAGACAAGTTTTAGTGTATTTGTTTACTCATTTCAATCAGTATATAGTCCATATTGAAAATATGAACGGAGGAAGTATAGTACTCCCTCCGTTTGTTTTTATAAGGCGTTCAGACAACTTGCTTTGTGCTGTTTTTGAACAGTGTCTGAAAGTCTAAAACGTCTTATGAAAACAAACAGAGGTAGTATGAATTAAGAAAAGCCCCTCAAACGTCGGCTTTTTTCCCAAAGAAGCAAGCTCCGCAGCATGGTTCGCCTCTAATTCAGCTGAGAGGCGTGATATCTCTTCCTGGACCTGCTTTTTTCTTGGCCTTCTGCTCAGCTTTGCTGCCCTTGGCATCTGCTTTTTCAGACTCGTTTCCTTATCCTGGAGTTTGGATTTCTCCTTCCTGTTACATATAAAAAAGGTAATCATTCTCAGATACGTACCATGTAACATCAACAGGAAACAAAGCATCCTCCACCATTTCTAACACCATCAAGTTACCAGGATAAGTAAATTATTGTCCTCCCAGCCCTCGCATCGTCCGTGCCGGGCGACTCGGGGGACCCTACCGCCCTAGCCGCCGGCCACCCCTCGCTGACCTTCCCCCCCCCTGCCGCCGCCGGAGGAGGTCGTGCCACGGCGGACGGCGGCGGCGGGGCGCTACTGCCTGGACACTCTTCACTGAACCAATCGTCTCAGATCTGATCTAGGCTTGCGCTTCAGCCGGCGGCCAGATCAAGTCTGCGGGCACAATCATACCCCAGCGCCTGTATGCATGTACATGGGGAAGGATGCATTAGACCTCCATGCAAATCGTTGGTGGCTTGCTGCTCTAGGCGTGCATCCAACTCCGAGGTCCAGATCGGAAGGCCGGTGACCTGCCAAATCGGAAGGCCATGACGCAGTAATGCGGCAGCCAGATCGTGGGGACAATGACACAGGACGGCGGCTGCCGGATCGTGAGGCCGACAACACAAGATGGTGGCGGTCAGATCATCAGAGCACCGGCAGCCGCTCGTGGACGCGGGTCTGGTCCACGCGACGCCATGTTACGACTGGACAGAGTTCATGGGTTATGTGGAGTCCGTGGTGTCGCCGGCAATCTGCCGTCGCAGCACATGGACCACCGGGTGATGAGCCACTCGCGGACATACGTCTGGTCCACGCGACGCAGAGTTGCGACCGGAGTGAGTTCGTGGGTGCCAGAGGTGTCCATGGAGTTGCCGGCAATCAGCTGCCACGACACATGGACCGTCGGGTGCCAAGAGTGATCGTCCCCAACAACAGGCTCAGGACGGACATTACATGGCAGGTTTGCTTTGCGGGGTTGGTGAGGCTAAGCTCCTTGACCGGATCTCCGCACCAGCAATCGGCCTAATTTTCTGTCGCTGTCCTCGGTCATTCTTGTGGACCTATCACACTCTGATTTGTCGGCACCATTGAGGTACGCCAAGGCATATTTACCGGCAATTACCGTGGTGCTAACAGTGATGGGGAATCTCAAGATGGATGTGCCGGATCAAATGACCAGTGGATCTTGATGGCTCATGTGGAGTTCGAGATTTCAAATGACGACGGAGGCGAGTTTGGTTGTGGTGAAGATTGTGGACCAGATGATCGGCGATTTGTAGGAGTACCGGCTAGCAGGCGCGACAACACATGTGGACTTCTTATTGGTGGTGCTCTTTGGGCACAAAGTCTCAGACTTTCGGGGTGAAAACCCTTGGTCTGACCTTCACTGGTTGTACTTGGCAATGGCGGGTCTCTATTCGTCTCCTTGTTGAAGGCATTGCTTGGAGTTCAGTCAGACTTTCTTCAAGGTGAAAACCCATGATCTGTGATCAGGCGACGACTGTGTTGGTGCACGGTTTCCTTCTTGGAGGCGTCGTTCTTGGAGAACCTTTTTTGCAGTCCTTGTGGGGTCTCTGGTGGTGGTAGTTCCTCCTACTTCGCTGATCCGTTTGGCGTTTTTTTTTCTTTTTTCTTTTGCAGAGGCCGGGTGTAATTGATATCCGCTTGATATTAATATATTTCCATTATCAAAAAATCAAGTTACCAGGAAAATCAGTTAAGGATGAGAGGTAAGCTACACAAGCACAATTTACCAAGCTGAGATCACTTCCGATGGATAATGCAATATATTATGCCTAACTAGTCAACTGGCAGCAGAGTGCTTTTCTATAAATTGTTCAGAACCTGCAGGCCAATCAATTAAGGATGAGTGCGTTCGTACCAGTGTGTGTGCGACCGTACTGCTTTTTTCAAAAATAGAAGTAGTTGAAGGGGGCTTGGGGGCTGCTTAATTTGCCTCTTTTCAGAAGAAAAAAACAGTGATCCACATTTTGTCCTGTTACAAGTAGCTTTCCTTTGTTGAGAACTACTATATGCCTTGCAGAAGCATTCTGATGGCTACTGCTTTAGTGCTTTATACCATTTCTATCCCCTGCCCTGTACCAGTTGAAGGCTAAATATTTGTAACAGTTTTAAACGGCAACATACTAAAGGATCTAAAAGAAATCAGCACGCCAATATAACTCGGGCATATGAAATTACCAGTTGAATGGGCTCCTACATCCTCCAACAAAGGATGAAAATGAAATATTAGTATTGCCTTGAAGACATAGCAGGGGCCCTGCTATGCAAAAATTTAAAGGTAGGTACTAGCTGGTTATTCTCCATCGCTTACAACCAACATAAATAGTACGTGGCGCGAAGCTAATGATGCAATAAACTGTCGTACCGAAGATTTATTACAAACAGTGTCTAATCGACGCATAAAACATCAATTTGCTAAGAACATTCACGACCAGCAGGCAGGGATAACAATGCCAGTATGCAGATGATCAACATGATTATCAGGTCCTCCAGCTGCAGTGAACACCTTGATTGCTTGCTGCATTGTTGGACGGCGTGATGGATTGGGTTCTATGCACCGAACAGCAAACGCGATCACTTTGAATACTTTGCTTCGGATCAGGGAGTGGGATCCGGATGTCCAACAAATCCTTGAGTGATGTACTCTTATCGGGCATGGATGAAAGAAAATCACCTGGATGGTGTCCCATGAACAACTCGAGCGTGAGCACTCCAAAACTATAGATGTCGCATTTCTCTGTCACCCTTGTTGAGTATGCAAGCTCTGCCACACCAATGTTGAAGGGTTAGATTTCTCAGACACTTCAAGAAACTGAATCTAGAGGACTAGACAACAATGGTCTATTATTACCCAACTGCTAAACATATCGGCTCAATCACTGTTGGCAATGTAGATTGTACAGACTAGAGAGTAGAGACAAACAAAGTGTAGTTGATAAACAAAACTATGATAGAATAACTGATTAAACAAAAAAAAGGATATTTGTACAAATTAGTATGTTATTCGCTACTGCTTGGCACCCTTAGCAGAATAAACATACAAATTTCATATTTGATCGGACGAGAAAGAAAGCATAACAACACACAGATCTAACAGAAATAGAGTTCATTTTACCTGGGGCAAGATACCCTTTTGTCCCAGCAAGCCTTGTGCAGTTTGAATCATCCGCAGATAGTATTTTGGCTATACCAAAATCAGAGATGCATGCTCTGAATTCCAGATCAAGCAAAATGTTGCTGCTTGATATGTCTCTGTGGACTATCGGTGCAAAGCAATCATGATGCATGTAAGATAAAGCATGAGAAACATCATTGATTATATTTAACCTTCTTATCCAATCCAATTCAGCTATACTTTCCTTGTTCTTTAAAGATTCTGCTAAGCTTCCTCTGTCCATGTATTCGTACACCAGAAATCTTCCCTGAGGTGTAGAACAGTAGCCAAATAACTTCACAATGTTTCGATGCCGAATATGAATCAATGCATCTATTTCATGATCAAATGACTCATCATCTTCCATCAGATGGATCTTCTTCACCGCAAATATTTCACCACTAGGTAACTCAGCTCTATACACTGACCCACTACCTCCAGTTCCAATGCAGTGACTATCACCAAAATTCTCCGTGGAGTCAACAATTTTCTTGTACAGATCTTGTCCATCAAAGTTCCAGATGGTGAACAACTTTGTCTGCTCCAAGTCATTACCACTTTCTGCGCTATATTTCTTCCTTTTATATCTCAATAGGGTTACTACTGTGGTGATGAGCACAAGAGTTATTGGAGCAGGAATTATAGCTAGTAAAACAACTTTGTAATTCTTATGTTGTCCATGACTTTGAGTAATTTCACAAGAGGGCAAACCTTTAACTACACCACAGAGTTGATTATTGTGCAAAAACCATTCAGTTGGAGCATCTTCAAAGAACACACTTCGTGGAACCGGCCCTTCCAGTTTGTTGTATGACACATCCATGGATAAGAGGCTGATTAGGCTCTGAAATGATGATGGAATGCTGCCGTTCAATGCATTGTTTGAAAGATTCAAGTTCTCGAGCATGCTTAGGCTGCCTAGCTGACTCGGTATCTTGCCTTCGAATGAATTGTCACTTAGATCAAACAAATCTTGTAGGTTTACCAACATCCCTAGTTCGATAGGAATGCTGCCGTTGAGGTGATTATGGCTCAACTTCAGAGTGCGAAGCTTGGAGCAATGCTCAATGGACCCGTGTATCGACCCACTCAAGTTGTTTGATGATAAATCCAGATACTCCAATTCTTTTAATGTTCCAATTTCCTGTGGTATACCTCCTTGAAGCAAGTTATTACCAAGGCTCAGATTGAACAATGCCGATAGACCATCAATTTCTGGTGGGATTTGTCCTTCAAGTTTATTTGAGGAAACATCAAGTATCTGCAACCGTGATAATTGCCCTATGCTTTGTGGTATGAATCCAGTGATATTTTTGTTTGAGGCACGCAACGTGGTAAGGTTGCGGCACTCACCCCAACCATCAGAAAGTTGACCAAATGGTCTATTTGAACTGATACCAATATATACAAGATTCGGGTGAACTCCCATCTCAGAAATATCTCCTTCCAGCTGATTTCCCTCAAGGCGAACTCTCACTAGGCTTCTGCAGCTTAGCAAGCTTGTAGGAAAGGGACCAACCAAGTTGTTGCCACTGACGGTGAAATACTGCAGCTGGCCTCTCCCACAAATACCCGATGGCAAGTCACCAGAGAGATTGTTAATGGAAGCTTGGAACCTAGCCAATCTCGTTAACCTGCCAATTTCTGGAGGAATGTGTCCAGAAAGTTGGTTGAACATTAAATCTATGACAGTGACCTTAGTCAAATTCCCTATGCTATTTGGGATGGGACCTGTTAATGTGTTGTAACTAAGGCTCAAGATCTCTAAGTTCATCAAACGACCTATCTCTCGAGGGATGTGTCCAGAAAGTTGGTTACTAAAAAGCTCTAATATAGTGAGTTTGGTCAAGTTACATAGATTGTTTGGAAGGGGACCTGTTAATGCGTTTTCACCAAGAAACAAGATCTCTAAGTTTATCATACGACCTAGCTATGGTGGGATGTGGCCAGAAAGTTGGTTATTACCAAAGTATAATATAGTGAGTTTGGTTAAATTCCATAGATTGTTTGGGAAGGGACCTGTTAGTTTGTTTTCACCAAGCCCCAATTTCTTTAAGTTTATCAAACGACCTAGTTCTGGAGGAATTTGGCCTGTTAGTTTGTTGTAAGAAAGCGACAAGTTCTCTAAGTTTATCAAATGACCTAGTTCTTGAGGAATGTGACCAGACAAGTCGTTACCCTAGAGAAGCAAAGTCGTGAATTTAGTCAAATTTCCCAAGTATACTGGTATGGATCCTGTAAGTTTGTTCAATCCGAGTATCAAATCCTCCAGGTTTACCAAATTTCTTATTTCCCGAGGAATGGATCCGATGGATTTGTTACTATGAAGATGAAGCGTTGTTAGTTGTGTTAAATTTCCTATACTAGTTGGAATATAATCTTCAAGTTGGTTTACACTAATATTGAGCTCTTTCAGCATCCCTAAACTCCCAATTTCTCGAGGAACTGACCCAACAAGCTCACTGTTGGAAAGACGCAGGGTTGTTAGTTTTGTGAGGTTTGCTAAAGCAGGTGGAATCGAGCCTCTTATCTGATTGCCGTGCAGAAGTAGAGCATGGAGCTCTCTAAGATGCTCTATGCTTGAAGGAATGCTCCCAGAGAGCTGGTTGTGCGAGAGGTCGAGGGTCGCCAAGGTACTCAAGGCCGAGAAGTCCATGGACTCCAGCGACCCTCTTAGCTTCAATCCCCGTAGAGAGACACCGGTGATCACCGGCCGGCCCCGATGCCGCTGTCGTCGTGTTGTCAGTGCAGCGCACCGGATTCCACCCCAACTACAAGGCGCTGACGACATGTTTCCCCATGATTCCAGGGAGACTTGGCTATGGTTGCTGAGGGTGGCTTTCCAGGCAAGGAGTGCTCCTGCTTGTTTTTCAAGCGAGGCGGCCGAGACAAGGGCGACGGAGGTAGCCATCATCAGTATTATGGTGAGAGAGGCAAACATTTTGGAAGACAAGGGTGGCTCCATGGCTATGCTAGGAATTGGCTCTGGTACTGTGCTGCGCTTGTAGCAGCACTTTAAATAGCCTGTATCTGTCGGTGGGGTAGCTGTGTCCATGGCGGGGAGGTGGTGGGTTTCGGCTGCGGCGGCGGTTCCTCGCTGGATGTTGGTGGTCATGGTGATGTTCGTCCTCGACCCCGATCTACTCCGATCTGTAGCGGATCCGGCCCTTGGTGGCTTCGGTCACCGTTCTTGGGTGCTGGCCTTACAGATCCGGTGGCTGGAAGGGTTCCAGGGGAATCTCTTGGTCGGCGTGGCGGCCACTCCGATGGCAGTGCCTTTGGGTGTTGCTTCCCTCGTTGGAGGCTGCAGAAAGGATCTCCTTCCTTCCATCCCTCCCAGGAGCTCAGGTGAAAACCTCAAACCCCCCCTGTTCCAAGCGACAACGACACCACGGTGGCGTGCTCCTTCCTGAAGGCGTTGCTCGGGGGCTGCTCAAGCGGCGGTGGAAGTGGCGGCGGTTCGGTGTCGACACATGCATTCTGGTCAGCTTCATCTTGGAGGCTGCGGCGACGTAGGCGACGCTCGTCTGGTGGAGCTACTGCCGATGGTCGAGGCATCGTTGGCAGTCTGCGCCATCAGGTTCGGGATGCTCAGGGGGAAACCCCAGATCTGGGTCTTCTGGATCGGATGATGATGGCGTTCTATCGCTTTCCCTTCTGGGGGCATCGTCTTGGAGCAAGTGATGGCTGGAGGGATGGTGGAGCGGTGTTTCATCCCAAACTTTGATGGCGGCGGAGATCGATGGCATGGCGCTGTGGAGACTCGGCGTCCGACGTGCGGAGATGGGCTCGCGCAGGAGGAGGTTGCTGTTTGGCGTCATGGTCACGTCGATGGCAGAGTGGCCAGACAAGGTAGAAGCCTTAATATGATCTGAAGACCTGTGGAAGATGGGGGCGACGACACACGAGTGCGTCTGACCGGATTGTGCCCCATACCCGGTATGTGGCTCGGCTGGGGCTTCCGAATGAGTTTCGGCTTCCGGCTTTTGATGTTAGGCTTAGGTGAGTGGTTTGGGTAGTGGCCCAGCTAGCACCCCTTCATCATTTTGGATAGGAGTAGCGGCATATGTTGCCAAGATGGTGGATTCAGGCACATTGTTGTAATACTTTATAAGGTCCTCGAGAATAATCAATAAAGTGGTCGTATGCATCTCCCAGATGTAGAGGCCGGGGGTCATCCTCCTTTTTAAAAAAAAAACATCTGAAGGAGAAAAAGACTGAGCACCTAGTACTTGTCATGGAATAGTCTTCAGAACCTTCCATGTTTTTTTTTGAACTGGAACCTTCCATGTTTGATGGAGAGTGAAAGTTACGGTCAGCTCCAGCGGTCAAGTGAAGCTGGCACAGATCGTTTTGGAGCCAGTGGCGGAGCCAAGGGGGGGCGAGCAGGGGCCTGGCCCCCCCTATCGATCGAGTAGTTTCCGTAACAGCGGCCAGCATTAGCAATGACATCACGTGTTGGCCCCCCCTAATTCTCAATCAAGGATCAAATTCACCGGACATGCGTGACAATAATAGAAAGGCCCACAGGAAAGCCCAATGAAGCCTAGCTCATCTCCCCTGAGTATTGCCTCTCTGAACAAATCTCTCTCTCTACAAAAAGCTTCTCTCTAATACTCAAACAAATCCCTCAAAAAACAATCTACCTTGTCTAAAAAAAGGAATAAAAAATTCCCATGATCAGCGCCGCCGTCCTGCCGCCTCTGTTTTTCTTGCGGTTACTCTTGACCAGATTCAGATTGGAAAAGCCTCCTCTTCTAAACGTTCCTACAATTTGGGTATTCATCATCCTCCGAAGGCTGCTGCTGATTCGCTGATGTCTTAATCGTACCGTTTCAGCTCGTATTTTCCCCGCAAAATACGAGTCAAATATGAGCTGAAACGGTACGATTTACCGTACGCTGACCCAAATTCTCGAGGCATACACACATCGTACCGTTTCAGCTCGTATTTTGCACAGGTGGACATATTTGACCCAAAAAACGATTTGACTCGCCACCTATACAGGACACATCGTCCATTTCATAAAGAAGTGAGCGCCACCTGTACAGGATACATCTGCAGGTACTTGTGTCCAAATGTCACATGTGCCCTCATGTTCAAACAACTGTCATTGCAAGTTATCTTCACAAGGCTTCCTTCGTTCATTGGTTTCCCAGGCACAGTAATACATGTGTAGTCTTCCCTGAACTTCATATCCACTTGTTCTACTAAATCTTTCAACTTATCCACAGTCAGTGCATCCCCCTCAACATAATCATACCATATGCTTTTTCCGTTCACATATGCATGATTTTTACCAACTCCAAGGAAATAACCATCGAAATTGATGCAAAGACTGAAATTTGATGCATAGTCGATTGTTTCTGCACATGAACAGAACGATATTAATGACTAGGTTAACAAGCAAAAATCGCTAGCAGAACAAAAGCCCTAGAACAAACACTAGCAATAATATCAACTATCTAAAAGGAAATACAAGTGTGCACCATCTAAACCGTGAGATTAACGACTTTCAGAGAGAAGGGTTGGGGGTTTTACAGAGGGTTTCAGAGTTTCAGAGATGCTTATTGTAGACAGGGGGTGGATCTCCCTCCGCGCGGCGACGAGGCACCATGTTTAGCTCGCTTCGTAGGCGAACCCGCGGGCCGTCGTCGCTCCATCGGCGTATGGCTCCGTCAGCGGTGACGAAACCCTAGCCGATCACCTCCCACGATCGCCTCCCCTTTCTTTCCTTAGACGGTGATATGAATTCTGGGGAGAAGCCGAGCCGTCCCGAATGGGCAGGGGGAAATATGCAAAACTGCGCCGTGGTCGCTCGCTTCTTTTTTTTTAGGAAAGTGATCGCTCGCTTCTTTATGAAATGGACGTGTCCTGTACAGGTGGCGAGTCAAACCGTTTTTTGGGTTAAATACGTCCACGCTCACTTCTTTATGAAATGGACGTGTCATGTACTCCATCCGGTCCTTTTTACTCTGCACATTGGATTTGCCGAAAGTCAAACTTTGCTAAGTTTGACCAAATTTATATTAGAAATTATTAGCATCTATAATATCTAATAAATATAATATGAAAATATATTCCAAGATGAAACTAATGATATTGGTGTTGTTATGTGAATGTCTATAATTTTTTATATAAACTTAGTCAAAGTTGGATATGATTGACTTCGGACAAACCTAATATGCAGAGTAAAAAGGACCGGAGGAAGTACAGGTGGCGAGTCAAACTGTTTTTTGGGTCAAATACGTCCACGTGTGCAAAATACGAGCCGAAATGATACGAGTTACCATACGCTAACCCGGTTCAGCGAGTCCAGTGACCGTAACTTCATGTTTCATGAATACAGTGACCAAACTAAACCCTAGAGACAAGTTCAGTTACCGTAGATGTAATTTTATCAAGATACGGACATGTATGTTCGGAATTTTTAAACTACTTTTCACAATTTTACTGTTTGTCCAGGATCATGCATATGATTTCTCAGGAGCCAAGATACTGTCCCCGCCGATCTATGATTTCTGATTGCAGCAAACTGAACCAAATAGAAGCTGGTAATTAGCTACCAACCCAAAGTAACGATGACAATGCTGATTGCCTTTGCCTTTCTATAAGTAAGCAAACAAGAAGTACAGAGGCAAATGCATATCAGTAATTTATAGGAAGGAAACATACTATAGCTGATGAGAAGAGTCAACACAGTACGCAGCCACAGCAAAATAAGTAAACAAAACCGTTTTACAGGCAAAATTGTTTGGGAAGTAAAATCCCATTTAAACATATTCTATGATTTGGTACACTCAACCAGAGAATGACCAGAAAGACTTCTCATGGATAAACACATGCCAAGTACATTTGGTTTCCTGCCTCAAGATAACTCAGTGGGTATCACCGAGTTGTAGTGCTCGCCGAGGCCATAGGCATGCCTGTGGTAGGAAAGCCTGATGCTAGGGTCACCTCCTGGTCCTGACTTGTTGTATTCTTTGCCCATTTCTACATCCGGAAAGGAGCCAGAGTATACGACGATGTGCTTCTTTAGGCAGTGTGTCAGAGCACCAAGCTCGAGTTGCCCACCCCAAGCAGCGGTGGACTCCATCTCCTCGCAGTACTTTTCAAAGCTCTCCGAGGGGTCTGGTCCAGATTCGGCTTTGCCCTCCGATAGGAAAAATGGGAGGAAATCTGCGGCATGCTCTCTCATATACTTGGCTGTCATTTGCCGTAGCTCCTGGTGATTGTACTGTGTAGTGCCCTTGGAATGGAGTGACAGCTGGTTCTCGATAGCACGGTACAAGCAATGGCCGTCTGGCTTTATCTCATGAATGGTCAGCCCCAAGGGCTCAAGCCTCCTTCCAAGTTTCCCGTCTTCTAACATGCGATCACTGACAAGATTGGTTTGTTCTTCTTGAATTCGCTGCTCTCGAGCAGCTTCTTCCTTTGCCTTTTTCTCTCGCCGTTTTGCAGCCTTCCCCGGCTTCGCAGAATCTGCATTGCTAGAAACAGAAACGCCAGCTATGGCCTTCACCAATGTGTCGAGGTTCCCCTTTTCAGAGCTTTCTGCGGGTTTGTACCCAAAAGTAGCAAGCTCTGCAGCATGTTTCGCCTCTAATGCAGCTGAGAGGCGCGATATCTCTTCCTCGACCTGCTTTTTCTTGGCCTTCTGCTCAGCTTTGCTGCCTTTGGCAGCTGCTTTCTTCAGACTTGTTTCCTTATCCTGGAGTTTGGATTTCTCCTTCCTGTTACATATATAAAAAGTAATCGTTCTTAGACATACCAGGAAAATAAATTAAGGATGAGACGTGAGCTACACAAGCACAATTTAACAATGAAAACAAAGTAACAAATGAATCACATTTATTTATTCATTGTTGACATGTTTCAATTTTCAACAGATTAACTAAAGCTAAGCCAAGAACTCTTACAAGTGCTCACCCTAATAACAAAATCATCCATCATCCTTCAAATTAGTTGGTTTAAAATAAGACAGTTGATGGCAAATAACTTACATGATATTATCTCAAATTTAGAATTTGGACAGAATTAACTATTGTATTTCAACACATGAAATATTCCACTGTCAAAGCAATCTGGGTAGTCCTGTACAGAAACGAATGTTACTACTGTTAAGTCGCAGTCACCCTAGCAGCAAGGCACACTGGTCTATGACATACTGCAGCATATACCGGATACACCTAAAGAGGGAGAAACTTGCACTGTATGGCTGCATTTAACTAAAACTTCACCCTATTAAATGAGAACGCTTATAGTAGGGCACTAGGCATCATTCATTAATCATCAATCAATGAAGGAACTCCTAGATACCTGAAACATGTATCTGGTGTATGTTTCCTGTGAAAAGCCCTTAACAGATAAAATATAGCGTTTCATTTATTACATGAAAGACATAGTAGTCAGGCTTCCATCGCAAGCCTTATGTGCAACTTACATGCACTGCACTGTTGTACTGGTGACCTATTTTCATGTGTTAATGAGAGTTTTAGTTCAAGTAGCGTAAGAGGAATTATTGCCATCTAGGTGCAGGGAAACATGTGATCTCAACTTCGCTCGATAATTCAATGCAACTCTGATAGGGAAACTAGTACGGTTAAGATAATGCGCCAACATGCTGCACCTGTCCATAGCACGTGACAGGCTCTCAACCGTTGATCGGTCATGCAAAACCGGGCGTATTGGTTTCCAAAAAGGTAGTGTAGAAACACATATAATCACAATGCGTTGGTAACCTAATGAGATGCTCTATGGAACTGTGAACTTGCTCGCTCAGAAGCAAAACCCAAGATAGTAGTAAATATGAAAATGTCATCTTTCTCAGCTTCTCTTATTCCAGGGACAAACAAAAACGACAAATTTATAATGAACTGATCAAAGTTGTGAACTAAAACCCTGATAAATTATATCTTCGTTTTCTCACAGGCAGGACCAATAATAATCACTAAACACATGGCTCGGACCATTGCAACCTCCTAATTCAACAAGAGCAGCATGCATCTCGCACAAAGCCAACGAGCAAGCTTAATTAAGATTAACCAAATCCACATGTCAGCTAAATGCCTAAACGCTTAGAACCAGAACAAAGTCAGGGAGGCTAACTGATGCCTCAAGATGACCTCCTCGAAACACTACTGCTAAATGCTAAGTGTAGAGTAAATTATCCGAGTGTTAGTACTGCTAAGTTGCAGTCACCCTAGCAGCAAGGCACACTGGTCTATGACATTAGCGTATATACAAATAGATCTAAACAAGAATAAACTTCCATTGTACGGCTATATTTAACTAAAACTTCACTATGTGAAACGAGGATGCTAATATTGGGCATTAGGCATCATTCATTAATCATCATCAATGAAGGACATAAAAGATACCTTCAACATGTAGCCAGTCGCTAAACAGATCAAATTTAGCGTTTCAATTATTACATGAAAGACATAAAAGTCAGGCTTACATCACTTGCATGCCTCATGTGCAACTTATATGCACTGTTGTACAGGTGACCTATTTTCATGTGTTAATGAGAGTTTTAGTTCAAGTAGCCTAAGAGGAATTATAGCCATCTAGGAACAGGGACACATGTTATCTCAACTTCCCAAGATAATTCAATGCAACACTGATAGAAAACTAGAAAAAACAGTGTAGAAACACATATAATCAAAATGCCTTAGTAACATAATAAGATGCTAGCTCTGCAAACTATGAACTTGCTCGCTCAGAAGCAAAACCCAAGATTACTAGTGGTTAAGATGAAAGTGTCATCTTTCTCAGCTTCTCTTATTCCAGGGACAAACTTAAACAACAAATCTAATGAACTAATATAAGTTATGAGAAAAATTAATCTTTGTTTCCTCACAGGCACGACCAGAATTATCACTAAACGCATGGCTAGGACCATCGCAGCCTCGTAAATCAACAAGACCAACGCGCATCTCGCACAAAACCAGCGAACAAGCTTACTAGTTAGCGATTAACAAATCCACATCCCAGCTAAAATAGAGCCTAAAGCGCTAAGAAACAGAGCAAGGTCAGGGAGGCTAACCTATGCCTCGAGATGACCTCCTCAAGCGTCTCCGTCTCCCGCTCCGGGACCGCCTTCTCCTCCGTCGCGGCGGCGGCGGCGGCGGCGGCACCGGCTTCTGCGGCTAGGGTTTCGTCCATCGGCTTGGCGCGGGCCTAGCCGGCTAGGGCTGCCTTACCAGCGAGAGGAACCGCGTCCGGGTGGATGGGTGGGAGGAGGAAGAGTTCCCTCGGCCCGAGATAGCAGGCAGGCTCCGGCGGGAGGAGGGGGTTTTCGGCGGCGCGAGACTCCGGCCAGGACGAAGAGCTGGGGAGCCAAAGGTGGGTTAACTTTGGGGGCCCAGGTCCGGAAGCTACGCGATATTTGGACACGACGATAGACTAAGGCGCGGTCGTGTGCGCTGGAAACCTAACTGACGCTCAAACTCTTCATAAGCGGAAATTTTCTCAGTTCCACCGGCCCCGGCCGCAATAGCCATCAACATGGCAGTATGGGTGTGAGTAACGTGTGCCCAAACCCGCAACCGTCTCAATATTTCTGTCTAAATTTATATCCGTACAGTACCTGCATCCCGAGTTTTAAAAATACCCATCTTGACATTTATATTTCAACATGTTCAAAGTTGACTAACAATCATCAAGACATTCAAATATGCATTCGTACATCATACACATTCGCCAATAGACCAATCATCAACACATTCATGCATCATAGAAATTCAAAAAAAATGTGAAGTATGGAGTGCAAAATTATTTACCAAATTAGACACTTGTCATTGGCGGAGCACATGCGTTTCTTGTAGGAGTAGCCAAACCGGGGTTGGAAAAAGTGCTAGGCGTAAGCGAGGCGGTTGACCTTCGCCTAGCGCCTAAGTGGTGCTTAAATGCCCTAGGCACAACCTAGGCGAACATATAATTTTGATTGCCAGGTTGTATTTG
>NC_041388.1:77033501-77042576 GCF_002162155.2 Triticum dicoccoides
TATATATTGGTTTCGATTTAGAGATTGTAAATGAGTAAACTATCAACCGTTGTGATTGAAAGATAGCCAATTTGGTCTGTCGGTGCAATATGAATAATTTCTTTCTTGCCATGCCTAGATTTTTGCTTATGCCCTAGGCGAAGCGTTTGGTAATTGCCTAATGACTAAGCATTCCTAAGTGCCTTCTACGCCTTTCCTTTTCCAATAGAGGTCGGGCGTTGCATAGGACAGTCGTGACCACGACCATGTCACCTTGTAGTCGCCACGACACCCAACCATTTTCCCTTTTGAAGGTGGTTGGAGGCACGAGGAGGGAGACGACAACAAATCTACTTGACAAGTTGTACTTAGCGCGTGGTAATGATGTCTCACAAGTATAGGAGATCTGTCGTAGTCCTTTCGATAAGTAAGAGTGTCAAACCCAACAAGGAGCAGAAGGAAATGATAAGCGATTTTCAGCAATGTATTCTCTTCAAGCACTGAAATTATAGGTAACAGATAGTTTTGTGATAAGGTAATTGGTAACGAGTAACAAGTAACAAGTGTAAATAAAGTGCAGCAAGATGGCCCAATCCTTTTTGTAGCAAAAGACAAGGCTGGACAAACTCTTATATGAAGGAAAGCGCTCCCGAGGACACATGGGAATTATCGTCAAGCTAGTTTTCATCATGTTCATATGATTCGCGTCTGGTACCTTGATGATTTGATATGTGGGTGGACCGGTGATTGGGTGTTGTCCTTACTTGGACAAACATCCCACTTATGATTAACCCCCATTGCAAACATACGCAACTACAACAGAAGTATTAAGGTAAACCTAACCATGACGTGAAACATATGGATCCAAATCAGCCCCTTACGAAGCAACGCATAAACTAGGGTTTAAACTTCTGTCACTCTAGCAACCCATCATCTACTTATTACTTCCCAATGCCTCTCTCTAGGCCCAAACAATGGTGAAGTGTCATGTAGTCGACGTTCACATGACACCACTAGAGGGATGACAACATACATCTCATCAAAATATCGAACGAATACCAAATTCACATGACTACTTATAACAAGACTTCTCCCATGTCCTCAGGAACAAACGTAACTACTCACAAAGCATATTCATGTTCATAATCAGAGGGGTATTAATATGCATAATGGATTTGAACATATGATCTTCCATCAAGTAAACCAACTAGCATCAACTATAAGGAGTAATCAACACTACTAGCAACCCACATGTACCAATCTGAGGTTTGGATACAAAGATTGAATACAAGAGAATAACTAGGGTTTGAGATGAGATGGTGCTAGTGAAGATGTTGATGGAGATTGACCCCCTCCCGATGAGAGAGGATCATTAGTGATGACGATGGTGATGATTTCCCCCTCCCGGAGGGAAGTGTCCCCGGCAGAACAGCTCTGTCGGAGCCCTAGATTGGTTCCGCCAAGGTTCCGCCTCGTGGCAGCAGAGTCTCGTCCCGAAAGCTTGCTTATGATTTTTTCCTCGACGAAAGACTCCATATAGCAGAAGATGGGCATCGGAGGGCCACCAGGGTGCCCACAAGGTAGGGGGCGCGCCCCCCACCCTCGTGGCTGGTGGGTGGCCCCCCTCTAGTACTTGTTGCGCTCAGTATTTTATATATATTATGAAAATAACTTCCGTGAAGTTTCAGGACTTTTGGAGCTATGCAGAATAGGTCTCTAATATTTGCTCCTTTTCCAGCCAAGAACCCCAGCTGCCGGCATTCTCCCTCTTCATGTAAACCTTGTAAAATAAGAGAGAATAGCCATAAGTATTGTGACATAATGTGTAATAACAGCCCATAATGCAATAAATATCGATATAAAAGCATGATGCAAAATGGACGTATCAACTCCCCCAAGCTTAGACCTCACTTGTCCTCAAGCGAAAGCCAAAATTAAAAAATATGTCCACGTGTTTAGAGATAGAGGTGTTGATAAAAATAAAATACGGACATGAAGGCATCATGATCATTTTTAAAACAGCAATATATATATACACACACACATGGGCTATTCTGTTACGCGTAACAGAATACTATTCTGTTACCTTTTGTTGAACCGATGAAGTCGAGCAGTTGTACTAATGCTTTTATTTTCGTTGCACTCATCGTTTTTATTAAAAGATTAAATAAGAGCCCCGTTCCGCCGGCCACTTCCGCCGTCGACCAAGCTACTCGCGGCCGATCCCTCCACCCGCCCGCCCCCCTCCTGGCAACCCAGGCCCCAACCTAGGCGCGGCGATGGACGCCGGGGCGCACGGGCGATAACGGCGGTGCTGCTGCTTGTGCTGGCGGCGCTCACAAGATCCAGGACGACAACGCGCCCAAGATCCCCGACTGCTACTCCAATGACTTCTTGCTCGTACGCCCCCTCCCCCTCCTCCTCCTGCTCCTCGCCTCTCCTGAGAGAGTGGTGCGGCCATCCCCGATTCCCGACTCCGAGCCCGTGGCCGGGTGGCCGGCGGAGCTCCGTTCTAGCCGGGCCCAGGCGATCTTCCTCGGCGTGTTGCGTGCGCTGCTGAAGATCAGCCCCCTCCTCCTCGCCTCTCCTAAGCGAGTGGCGCAACCGGCCCCGATTCCCGATTTCGAGCCCGTGGCCGGGTGGCCGGCAGAGCTCCGTTCTGGCCGGGCCCAGGCGATCTGCCTCGGCGTGTTGCATGCGCTGTTGAAGATCAGCCCCGCTAACAGAGTCCCTCTGAGGTCAGAAGGCTTGCTGACGAGAGACACCCGTGTCGTCGAAAGGAAGAAGGCAGGTCTCAAGAAGGCGCGCAAGCGTCCCCAGTTCTCCAAGCGTGAAGCCAGATGCTTCATTGTTGTTAGAGTCGTTTCTGCGCCATCTTTCCCCACTTGAAAAAAGGCCCTCTACTGTCTTTGTTCTATGCTGGACGCCACAGATCACAGACTCCACCCGCTGTAGTTCAAGGCCTCCGCCAGCTGAAGGTCCTGAGTATCATTTTTCTCTGAAGTCCATGTATCGAGATATGATATCTGATCAGTTCCACAAAATATTTGGAGTTAAACATCTTAGCTGGTTCGGTTGTACTGACCCATTCACCTGTTTTACTACCTCTCTAAATAAACTTGCAAGAATGACTAACATGTGAAAAATAGGAATTAATGTTTAAACCAGTACATGGTCCTCGTTGATAAAATCGAGCCCATTCAAAGTAGTCGCAATTGGACTAGTATGCTATGTTTCATCGTTATCTAACAGTGCATACATTGTTATCAAGTGCAGTGCATCGTTATCTTACAGTGCAGTACAGTAAATCATGATCTAGCATTTTTATAGGAACTACAAGCTATATACAGAATTTATACAGAAAGTGCTGCAGATACATGACCTATGAGGCTACAAGAGGCTACTACACCTCCAGATTATAAACAGCCTGCTACTTAATTGCTTCCAACTCACTAGTAACACATTCTAAGGTTCCTAATCGGCTACTTCAGAACGCTATTGCTATTCTGTGTGTAAAGATCCTCATTTTGTTGATGGTGGCATCTTACAAAGGAAAGGTAACCTGCTTTTACTTATTATTCTTGTTTTTTGCCCCTCAAATACGGAAGTAGAATCAATGTTAATAAGAATTTTCACAACTTATCTCATTGTAGGTCACTCGGAAGGTGCTCGAATAATTCAAGCACTGGCAAATGGTAAAGACCTCTATTATAACGTTTGATGCATAGTTGCCAACTTTTAGATGACGAACCATTGTAGTATTTTGGTGAACAATGGGATCAAACCCATTTTGACCATGATATGATCAAAAATGGAAATGGTGAGAATTAGCAGATTATGTTTCTAGTAAATGGGACCGTGGTCGGACTTTTGCCTAGGCAAACCCCTTTTCTTCCTCCCAGGCACAACCGTGACATCCTTTTCAGTCCAAATAGAGCGATGGCTGCCATCCAAGTTGAATCCCTTCTACAATCTTCGCGAAAGCAGCCATCCGCTCTATTCTAAACTACCACCAGCCTCTGCCATGTTCGCCTAGCTCCATCGCCAAAGCAAACGGTGCAGGGCATTTTCACTAGCTCTCTTTGTTTTGTTTCCGTTCCTAGCTGCCACATCGTCGCTTGGTTTTAATGCTTTTAAAAGAGTTCAATTAATATATTCTGGGTAGTTCAAATACAAGAGTCGAGAAAAGTACCGAGTTTTAACAGAGTTGGAAGAGAGTTTTGACAAAGTGGGAAGAGAGTCGTTCAGTACTAGAGCACTCGACCAAAATATCAATGTTTTATTAGGTTGGTAGGGGAAGAGAGTAGTCCGGGATAGCAAGTTCACTGCACAAAAAATGTTGGGAAGTTCATATGAAGTAGGAACAACTAGGTAAAAAGGTTTACCCAAAAAAATACCTTGGCAAATTCACATGGTAGACACTTGGGGTAAGTACAGATTTTTCCCTTTGTCAACAAATCAGCGATGGTACTAATACATAAATTTTTGTGTATGTGATGAATTTCTATAATAAGTTCAATATACAAATTTTTAGCAGTTCATTTTGTATAAATGAAGTATTTTAAAGTACATAATTTTTTAGGCTTCATTGTGAACTTGTGATGTTACTGCACATGAACTTGTTGTTCTTTTTACATGAACTTGTGAATGCTAATTGATGGTTGTTGTGTGTGTGCAGGGTACATCCAACGACAGCGAGTAGGCGACAAGTGTATTGGTGAGCAGCGGGACAATATCATGAAGCAGTTGAGTAGCTGTGCGGGGCACTAGCATGATAATGCTCAGGTTTGATGGTTAGATATTATAGTCTCATAAATACATGATAATGCTGCCATGATCTATTAGATAACTCATCTCAGCATGATAATGCTGCCATGATTTGTATAATTTTGTAAAGAAGATCTATATGTGCAAGTTATCTGATAAAAGAAACAAGAAAATCCACTTGCAAATTTAGGGAAACATGTGTACCTTGAGAAAAGTTTACAAAATAAATTCTAGGAGGTTCATTTCATGTTCGTTTAAATGTCTTCAGTGCAAGTGTGGAGGGCCGGTAAGTTTTACCAGTCTACGCCAAGTTCAGGGGCATTGCCACTGATGGAAAGGAAGTACTGAGCGTGCTTTCGACTAGACTTTACTCTCATTTTTTGGTATGGCTTTTCCTCGTAATTTTCCAATGTTTATGGTATCATAGTCGTCGAACTTGCATGGTTTATATCATTGTACTGAATGATATTTTTTCAAAATAGAGTACTAGTACAGAGCGCAGTTTTATGTTGGTACTGAGCATTCTATTTTTTTCGTTCGAAAACAGAGTAGTTGAAATGTTCTCTGTATGTGTTTGTACTGAGCATGTTTTCATAGATGGGACGTCATTTTTTTAACTTGCATAATAAAACAGTGGACTTATATCTCCGGATGTTTTGAACGACCTCCCGTCGAGACATGGACTTATATAACTGAACCTTTTTTGGGATTACAATTTTAGATTTGTTTTCTCGTCCAAACTGACGACACCATCAGCTCTGAATTTGCATGGTTTCACTAGTTGAACTGATGGATGTTTTCTTTTTGTTTCATTCAAACTCGAACATTTTTTGCAACGAAGGTATGTACTTCCTTTTTTGCGACTTGAACAATTTCATGATTTTTGTAATAAATATTTTGTACTTCTTTTTTATTTTCTTCAATGAAGAAAACAATGATCATTTGAACTAATTATCAACCCCAAACTTTTGTGAAAAAAATCTCTGAACTTGTCGTATCCTCGAGTTTGAATGGATGTAAATACTTTTTGCCAAATTGCTCCAGATTTCTGTATGGTATGCACACAACCTTGATGAGCCAATGTAAAAGTACATATGAACTTCCCGGATTTGAGAACACATACTTCAGTACATAGCGCACCATTAAATTGCTGCACAACGACTAAAAATGCATAAAAACTGCCAAAGATGCATAGTGCACCATTGAGGTATTAACCATTCATACTTTGTAGATACATTACAGTGCATCTACATACCAAAGGTATGTGTATAGCAAGAATCTGAAAAAAAATCTGAATCCCTCTCATGCTTTTGTACTTGGTCTTCTCACATTTATCTCATTTTCACATTACTTCTTCCTCTTCTACTAGTACCTCTCACTGGCCTTCTTTGATTCTGCACCAGCAAGCCCAAGCTGTCCATAAATAAAAAAACCGACAAACACTGCACAAAAAATGTTGTTAATAGGGTTGCAAGAATGCTAAAAGAATACAATATAAACAATGATGCTAGAATAGTAATTGTGTAACACCATTCGACAACTACAATTTGTGAAGGAAATATATCAAAACATCCACCAAAGAGGTGCATGAATATTAGTTTCCCATGGAAATTATAAAAACTATACGCAGGTAGCCAGCTTTTTTCCTTTGTTTTTTTGCATACTCAAAGAATATGAAGTCTGAAAGGTTCTAATTGTAAAACACACTCCAAAGAAAACCTATTTTCCTATTCCACATCAAAATATAAACTGTTTGAGGATAATCCAACTTGGAAAGGTAGTCATCTTTTCCAAGGGACCTTCTCTAAGCAATACGAAGAAAGTTCATGCCACAAAAGGGACCTTCTCTAAGTAGTAAGTAGAAAGTTCAGGTCACAAAGTCTACTCTTAGACATATACACAATAAAATAAAACAATGATCACTTGAACTAATTGGAGAATAACATGCGAGCTTATAGCATTTGATCACTTGATCTTATAGCAATAGGAATAAGAAATATGTACGGCCTCCGACCTGTGGAGATTATAAGAAATTTGTAAATACTAGTACTTCAACCAACATTTATAAATACTAGTGAACTTGAACTTATGGTCTCTCGAGATTTGAACTGATTGTGTTACAAGCACACGCACAAAAATCCAACGAAGCTGATATCAATACATGTTAAAAAGATAATCAAGTTCATGTATATAATTTTGAGAAGTTCAGAAAGAAACTTTTTTAAAAGTTTGTACTGAAAAGATGTGCAAACATATGCAAACATATTTAGTGTTTTTTAGGAAGGAACTCAATTCAACAAAACATATGCAAACATCTCAGCTTCGAACTTTTGTATTTTTTTATTTGAGCTTAATTCTCTTGAGATTTGAACTGATTTGTGTTACAAGCACACGAACAACTCCGAATGAGATGATGTTAGTACATGTAAAAAGATAACCAAGTGCATGTATATTAACCGGAGAAGTTCAAAAAGGAGCTTCATCTTCACCATACTGACTAGACCAATACTGAAAAAAATTGAAGTACGAGAGGGAGACCAGCTTAAGTTCAAACTACACAAACATAAGCTGCAAGCTCTATGCAAAGTAAACTAGCATCTATTTTCAAAAGCATCTATTTTGGAAATGGATGGTTATAGGTTTAGACAGAAGTTAAGTTTCAGCAATGCCCTTGCGGCAAAGCAAACTAAAATGTATCATTTTGCCTCAGGACTCTGCACATTTAAAGCATAATGCACTGAAAAGAACACACAAGTTGAACTGAAAATCAAAACAAAAGTTGGGGTAGCATGCCTGTGAGGAAGGAGGTCGAGGGCAGCAGGGCGCACAGTGGACGAAGGACACACAAGGAAGATGAGTTACCTCGTCGCTAGGCTGCGAGGCGACCTCCATCGTGGAGGTCGTCAGGTTGGAGTAGCAGTAGTAGTAGTAGTAGCAGTAGAAGTAGCAGTAGCAGCAGCAGCAGTAGTAGCTTTAATGTAGGTGGCAAGGTAGCGGCGGCAAAAAAGTAGGCAACTATTCTTAATTTGTTCCACAACAGCTTCAGTTCACATTTTGCTACTACTTTCAGTTGGAAAAGAAAGACAAAACGGATAGAAAATCCCCCAGTTCGGGTGGTGAACCTTTTTACTGAACAACTACAATTCTACCATATAGTAAACTGTTGTATAATTAGAAAACAGTCTGAATTTTTTGCACAAACACCGTACTGTTTTATATGTTTTCTAAGAACTTGAGATAGCTCACGTACTGAACTGAGAACACCTTGTTTGTGTTTCAGGAAATAAAATAGACATCCTCTCCTTTTTGTGATAAAACTAGTGTGGACTTGGGAGGAGCGGCAGTGTGGACGGACAATTAACCTCTCTTTTCTCTTGCTCTTGAATGCATGCAGCTGGGATCCCGAGGCGACAGAGGTGGTCGTCGCGCGACGGGGAGGAGCAGGAAGGGGCAGAGGTGGTTGTTGCCGATGCTATGCCTTCCCACCGGTGGCCGCCCCTATGGAGGCAGATCCATGGTCCGTCGCGGAGGTGGGAGGCAAGGGCGCGGTGCGTCGCCGGATGTTAGATGAAATTCGAACTAGATTAGATGAAATTCTACACACACAAAATGCACGGTGGGAACTAGATTAGAAGAATTCTTTTTTCACATTTGAACCACTGAGTTTTTGCACAGTGTACTTATATAGTTTCATCTTTATAGCAAGCTACAGTAGAAATGAAAATATGTTGGAGGGAGCATGCTAGATTAGAAGAAATTCTTTTTTCACATTTGACGCCTGAACTTCGACTTGTTATCCCCAACAAACTCCCCTTGAATGTTTTGTTTTTTCAAACTTCCCAAGTTTACGTTTTCGAACTGATTGAATAGTAGTATGTGAGCTCACCAACAAGATGAAATTTCTACTGAACACTAAGGTGCATAATATACACACAAGGTACCTGAACAATTTACCTAGCCTGGTCGAAGGAGAAGGTGCAGCAGCAGCAACAAGTTGTGAATGAAGAACTTGTCGCCCGTGGAGATGTGTGCCTGCACGCAGCTACTTGAGCGACCGACCGTGGAGCAAGCAGTTGGACTGCCGAGTTGGACGGCACACGGTGGCCACCGGATGCGGTGACACGAAGCGATGGCCCCCTGCGGGGGTGGGGGTAGGTCGCCAAGGCGGCGGTAGGGACGACTGGTCATGGCGATTGGTGGCGCTATGGTGGCTCCCGACAGTGGTGGCTAGAAGCAGCGAGGCCTGCAGCGGCGTGTGGAAGCAGGAGGCCGGCGGTGGCGCGTGGAAGCAGGGGGCCAACGGTGGCGCGTGGAAGCAGGGGGGTGCCG
>NC_041388.1:77042863-77050642 GCF_002162155.2 Triticum dicoccoides
TGGGGGCGGGGCGGTGGCGGTATCCGGAAGGAGGTGGGGGCGGGGCGGTGCCGGGAAACGGGGAGGAGGTGGGGGCGGGCGGCGCCGGGAGCATGGAGAAGGTGGGGAGCGGGAGAAGGTGGGGGCGAGCCACGCCGGGAGCCTGGAGAAGGTGAGACCGGGGGTGAGTCGTATGGGTGGGGTGGGTTTTTTTGTCAAGTACCCGGCGGGTTAATTAGCTGATCTGAAAAAACGGATGTGCGTCTATATAGGGCGAGGGGTAACATAATAAAGATAGGCCCTTCGCGGAGGGAAGCAGAGGTTGTCATGCCTTTTATAGTTGGATGCACAAAATCTTAATGCGAAAGAATGTCACTTTATATTTCAACTTGTGATATGAACCTTTATTATGTAGTCCATCACTTTTATTTCTTCCATATCACAAGATCGTATAAAGCTTATTTTCTCCCACATTAATAGGTCATACATATTTAGAGAGAAATTTTTATTGCTTGCACCGATGACTACTTACTTGAAGGATCTTACTCAATCCATAGGTAGATATGGTGGACTCTCATGGCAAAACTGGGTTTATGGATATTTGGATGCACAAGTAGTATCTCTACTTGGTGCAAAGAAATTGGCTAGCATGAGAGGGAAAGGCAAGCTCAACATGTTGGATGATCCATGACAATATAATTTATCTCAGATGTAAGAAAACATAACCTATTACGTTGTCTTCCTTGTCCAACGTCAACTCTTTAGCATGTCATATTTTAATGAGTGCTCACAATTATAAAAGATGTCCAAGATAGTATATTTATATGTGAAAACCTCTCTTTCTTTATTACTTCCTATTAATTGCAACGATGACCAAAACTATGTTTGTCAACTCTCAACAACTTTTATTCATCATACTCTTTATATGTGAGCTCTTTACTCTCCATAAGATCCATATGATCTCTTTATTTCTTCTCTTTTATTCTATTCCCTCAAGATCATAGCAAAATAATTAAGCCCTTGACTCAACATTAATCTTTATTATATATAGCTCAGAGACTCAATTACATAAGAAGATCATAAAGAAAAACTCACAACTAGATCGTACTAAAACTTTATTCTACTAGATCAAGATATTATCAAAAAGATCGAACTAAGGAAAATGGTAAAGATAAAAGTGATGGTGATACGATACCGGGGCACTCCCCCAAGCTTGGCAGTTGCCAAGGGGAGTGCCCATACCCGATGCTCAGTTCTTCTTTGTCGGTGAAGAAGGTGTTGGTTTTGTTGATGGCGTAGGCTTCTTCCTTAGTTTGCACTTGAGGATAGAATTTTGATCCCTTAGATCATCGATCTCCTGCTCAAGGCTTAATGTCTTCTTGCATAATTCCTGTTTGTTTTACTGCAAGAGGCGAAAAGGGATAAACTCGATCTTAGGTTTCTTTGCTCTATCAGGGAGGCTTGACTTTTTGAACTCCACATGCATGTCCCTAGGTTGAGGTAATGGGACTTCATCTTCATCCGAGCTCGTCTCCTCTTTTCCCTTGGGTTCATAGTCCTCTTCTTCTTCCGTAGTCCAACCACAATGCTCCACGTCCCCATAGACCTTAGGAGATGCAAGGTAATCAGCCACATAGCTTTCTCCTTCCGAATCCTGGGACGACATATTGCTCTAATCTGTAGCAGGAACAACTCGAAACAAAGACAGAGGATATTTGCATGATACGGTGGTCAAAACCTTCGGGAGATTATATAGTGATTTTTTACCGACCAAAAGAAGTATCGTGCAAGAAAACGGAGTCCGATGAGCGCACGAGGTGCCCACGAAGTAGGGGGGCGCACCCAGGGGGGTAGGGCGCGCCCTCCACCCTCGTGGAAGCCTCGTGTCCTTTCTGGTCTGCTTCTTATTTTCCTATTTTTCTAAATATTCCAAAACGGAGAAAAATTGCCATTAGAACTGTTTTGGAGTCGGTTTACTTACCGTACCACATACCTATTCCTTTTCGGAGTCTGAAACGTTCCGGAAAGTGTACCTTATGTATTCCTCCGGGGTTACGGTTTCAATAATATTAGTTTCAACATTTATGAGATTACCTGAGATATAGTGTTTAATTCTTTGACCGTTCACCACCTTTGGATTTGTGCCTTCGAAGTTATTGATTTTTATGGCACCGGAATGATAGACCTCCTCGATAACGTAAGGACCTTCCCATTTAGAGAGAAGTTTTCCTGCAAAAAATCATAAACGAGAGTTGTATAGCAACACATAATCACCTACATTAAACTCACGCTTTTGTATCATTTTGCCATGCCATGTTTAAACTTTTTCTTTGAACAGCTTGGCTTTTTCATAGGCTTGGGTTCTCCATTCATCAAGTGAGCTAATGTCAAACAACCTCTTCTCACCGGCAAGTTTGAAGTCATAGTTGATCTCTTTAATAGCCCAATATGCCTTATGTTCTAATTCAAGAGGTAAGTGACATGTTTTACCATAAACCATTTTATACGGAGACATGCCCATAGGATTTTTGTATGCAGTTCTATAGGCCCATAATGCATCATCAAGTTTCTTGGACCAATTCTTTTTAGATCTATCAACAGTCTTTTGCAAAATTAATTTGAGCTCTCTGTTACTCAATTCTACTTGACCACTAGACTATGGGTGATAAGGAGATGCAATTCTATGATTACCGTCATATTTAGCAAGCATTTTACGAAAGGCACCATGAATAAAATGTGAACCACCATCAGTCGTTAAATATCTAGGGACTCCAAACCTCGGGAAAATAACTTCTTTAAGCATCTTAATAGAGGTGTTATGATCAGCACTACTAGTTGGAATAGCTTCTACCCACTTAGTAATGTAATCAACAGCGACTAAAATATGTGTATACCCATTAGAGGAAGGAAAAGGTCCCATATAATCAAAGCCCCGAACATCAAATGGTTCAATAACAAGTGAATAATTCATAGGCGTTTCTTGACGTCTACTAATATTACCAATTATTTGACATTCATCACAAGATAAGACAAACTTACGAGCATCCTTGAAGAGAGTAGGCCAATAAAAACCGGATTGCAATACCTTATGTGCAGTTCTATCTCCAACATGGTGTCCTCCATAAGCCTCGGAGTGACACTTGCATAGGATCTGTTCCTGTTCATGCTCAGGTACACAACATCTAATAATACCATCTACTCCTTCTTTATAAAGATGTGGGTCATCCCAAAAGTAATGTCTCAAATCATAGAAGAACTTTTTCTTTTGCTGGTATGTGAAACTAGGTAGTATAAATTTAGCAACAATATAATTAGCATAATCATCATACCATGGAGCAGTACGAGAAGCATTTATGACATTTAATTGTTCATCAGGAAAGCTATCATCAATAGGTAGTGGGTCATCAAGAACATTTTCTAACCTAGACAAGTTGTCTGCAACGGGGTTCTCAGCTCCCTTTCTATCAATAATATGCAAATCAAATTCTTGTAGCAGGAGAACCCATCTAATAAGTCTAGGTTTAGCATCTTTCTTTTCCATAAGGTATTTAATAGCAGCATGATCAGTGTGAATAGTTACTTTAGAATCAACAATATAAGGTCTGAACTTATCACAAGCAAAAACAACTGCTAAAATTCTTTTTCAGTAGTAGCATAATTTCTCTGGGCATTGTCTAGAGTTTTACTAGCATATTGAATAACATTTAATTTCTTATCAACTCTTTGCCCTAGAACAACACCTACAACATAATCACTAGCATCACACATAATTTCAAAGGGTAAATTCCAATCAGGTGGCTGAACAATAGGTGTAGAAATCAATGCTTTCTTAAGTATTTCAAATGCTTCTACACAATCACCATCAAAGACAAAAGGAATATATTTTTGTAATAGATTAGTCAGAGGCCGAGAAATTTTTGAGAAGTCCTTAATGAACCTCCTATGAAAACCGACGTGATCGAGGAAGCTTCTTATACCTTTAATGTCCTTGGGACATGGCATCTTTTCAATAGCATCAACTTTAGCTTTATCAACTTCAATACCTCTTTCAGGAATTTTATGCCCCAAGACAATACCTTCATTAACCATAAAGTGGCATTTCTCCCAATTCAGGACAAGATTAGTTTTTTCACATCTCTGCAAAACTCGATCAAGGTTGCTCAAGCAATCATCAAAAGAGGATCCATAAACGGAGAAATTGTCCATGAAAACCTCACATATCTTTTCACAGAAGTCAGAAAATATAGCCATCATGCATCTTTGAAAGGTAGCAGGTGCATTACATAAACCAAAAGGCATACGTCTATAAGCAAAAGTACCGAAAGGGCAAGTAAAAGTGGTCTTTTCTTGATCATCAGCTGACATAGGTATTTGAGAGAAACTAGAGTAACCATCTAAAAAGCAAAAATGTGTATGTTTGGATAATCTTTCTAGCATTTGATCAATAAAAGGTAAGGGGTAATGATCTTTTTTAGTAGCCTTAATTTGCGGAAATCAATTGCCATCCTATAACCTGTAATAATTATTTGCGAAATCAATTCATCTTTATCATTAGGAACAATAGTAATAACTCCCTTCTTAGGGACACAATGAACATGACTTACCCACTGACTATCGACAGCGGGATAAATTATACCTGCCTCAAGGAGTTTTAATATTTCCTTTCTTACCACTTCTTTCATCTTAGGATTCAGCCGTCGTTGGTGATCAATAACTGGTTTGGCGTCTTTCTCTAAGTTTATTTTGTGTTGACATAGAGTGGGACTAATGCCGTTAAGATCATCAAGAGTATATCCAATAGCATCACGGTGATTCTTCAGAGTTTTCAATAATTTTTCTTCTTCATGCTCTGAAAGGTTAGCACTAATAATAACAGGATATATCTTCTTTTCATCAAGATAAGCATATTTAAGGGTATCAGGTAATGGTTTAAGCTCAAACACGGGATCACCCTTGGGTGGAGGAGGATCCCCTAGGATTTCAATAGGCAAATTGTGTTTCAGAATGGGTCCTTGTTTAAAGAATACTTCATCTATTTCCCTTCTTTCATTCCTAAACATATCATTCTCATGGTCTAGCAAATATTGTTCTAAAGGATCATTAGGAGGCACAACAATAGAAGGAAGACCATAATTTCATCTTTTCTAGGCAATTCTTCATCACGGGGTTGTCTATGAAATTAGAAAAATTAAACTCATGAGACATATCATCCAAACCAATAGTAACAACATCCTTCTTGCAATCTATCTTAGCATTAACAGTATTCAAGAAGGGTCTACCAAATATAATGGGACAAAAGCTATCTTGAGGGGAACCAAGAACAAGAAAGTCAGAAGGATATTTAACTTTCCCACACAAGACTTCAACATCTCTAACAATCCCAACTGGTGAAATAGTGTCTCTATTGGCAAGCTTAATTGCGACATCAATCTCTTCTATCTCAGCAGGTGCAATATCATGCATAATTTCTTTGTATAAGTAATGAGGTATTGCACTTGCACTAGCACCCATATCACATAGGCCATGATAGCAATGATCTCCTATTTTAACAGAAATAACAGGCATGCCTACAACAGGTCTATTTTTATTTTTAGTGTCAGGCCTAGTAATTCTAGCAGCTTCATCACAGAAGTAAATAACATGCCCATCAATATTATCGGCCAAGAGATCTTTAACCATAGCAATATTAGGTTCAACTTTAACTTTATTAAGAGGTGTATAAGTTCTAATATTACTTTTGTTGACTACAGTTGAAACTTTAGCATGATCCTTTATTCTAATAGGGAAAGGTGGTTTCTCAACATAAGCAGTAGGAACAATAGGATCATTATAAGTGATAGTCTTTTCTTAAACTTTAATAGGTGCAACTACTTTTACTTCAATGGGAGGATTATATTTAAACCACTTCTCCTTAGGGAGATCAACATGAGTAGCAAAGGATTCACAGAAAGAAGCTACTATCTTAGAGTCAAGTCCATATTTAGTGCTAAATTTACGGAAAACATCGGTGTCCATAAAAGATTTAACACAATCAAACTTAGGTGTTATACCTGACTCCTTACCTTCGTCGAGATCCCAATCTTCAGAGTTGCGTTTAATTCTCTCAATAAATTCCATTTGAATTCAATAGTCTTCATCATAAAGGAACCAGTACAAGAAGTATCGAGCATGGAGCGATTGTTGTCAGAAAGCCGAGCATAAAATTTTTGAATAATCATTTCTCTTGAGAGCTCATGATTGGGGCATGAATATAACATTGAATTAAGCCTCCCCCATGCTTGAGCGATGCTTTCTCCTTCGCGAGGCCAAAAATTATATATATAATTACGATCACGATGAACAAGATGCATAGGATAAAACTTCTGGTGAAATTCCGATTTCAATCGCTTATAGTCCCATGATCCCATATCATCACATAGCCTATACCATGTCAACGCATCTCCCTTCAAAGATAAAGGGAAGACCTTTTTCTTGATAACATCATCAGGCATACCTACAAGCTTAAATAATCCACAAACTTCATCCATATAGATTAAGTGTAAGTCAGGATGCAATGTTCCATCTCCTGCAAAATGATTAGCTAGCAGTTTCTCTATTATACCCGAAGGAATTTCAAAGTAAAAATTTTCATTTTCAGTAGGTCTAGTATGTTGAGGAGCAACTATTTGTTGTACCAGTCGGGGTGAAGATACCCCGAACAAGCTCCTCAAAGGATTATGTTCCATAGTAACAAGTGACAGTAAATTTCAGCACACTATATAAATTTTCCTTAGCAAAATCCACCTACCAAAGGCGCTTCACTCCCTGGCAACGGCGCCAGAAAAGAGTCTTGATGACCCACAAGTATAGGGGATCTATCGTAGTCCTTTCGATAAGTAAGAGTGTCGAACCAAACGAGGAGCAGAAGGAAATGATAAGCGGTTTTCTGCAAGGTATTCTCTGCAAGCACTGAAATTATAGGTAACATATAGTTTTGTGATAAGGTAATTGGTAACGAGTAATAAGTAACAAGTGTAAATAAAGTGCAGCAAGATGGCCCAATACTTTTTGTAGCAAAGGACATGCCTGGACAAACTCTTATATGAAGGAAAGTGCTACCGAGGACACATGGGAATTATCGTCAAGCTAGTTTTCATCACGTTCATATGACTCGCGTTTGGTACCTTGATGATTTGATATGTGGGTGGACCGGTGCTTGGGTGCTGTCCTTACTTGGACAAACATCCCACTTATGATTAAACCCCATTGCAAGCATCGGCAACTACCACTACAAAAAAAGACACATCCATGACATTTTGGGCCGAACGAATTTTTTTCCTGTCATACATATGACACTTCTATGACGATAATTGTGACAAAACCCGGTATCATCATAGATGTGGTGGGATCCTACTTCTATGACAAAAAATCATGACAAAAAATGGGCTTTTCGTCCTGGGCGGGCTGGAGACGCAGCTGCATGACATTCTTTGGGCCATCCATGACGGAAAAAAACCGTGGTAGAAGCGAGGGGGAGGAAAATTTTGGGGAGTTCTCGGTTACGGTGGGAGGTCGGGGGCCGAGCGATGCACATTTCTCTCGTATATGTACGCGCGTGTGTGCGAGGTGTTAGCTCTAACTGAACCCGAGCGAGGCATTGGGCTGTAATTGAACCCGAGTGATTGCACTACAGGCTACGCGTTACTGAACCCGAGCGATCGATCGATGGCTGTTAACTGAACCTGATCGAGCGATTCCTTCACTACTGCTGCTAACTAAAGCCGATCGATGCTGCCTCTGGGATGAACAGTGAGCGTTGCT
>NC_041388.1:77051079-77059469 GCF_002162155.2 Triticum dicoccoides
GAGCGGTGGCGTTTCCTCTGGATGAACAGGACCCCGTGGTGTGGTGGAGGGCTGGATGAACAGTAGACGGTGGAGGGGTGCCCGTGGAGGGGTGGTTGAATAGGACCCCATGGTGTGGAGGGCTGGATGAACAGTAGACGGTGGAGGGGTGCCCGTGGAGGGGTGGTTGAACAGTAGCCGGTGGAGTAGCGCATGGTGGAGGTTGGATAAACAGGAGCCCGTGGAGGCTTGAGGAGGTCGACGGTAGCCTATGGAGGCTGGAGGAGGTCGACGGTGGAGATGAACAGTATCCCGTGGAGTCCTGTTTTGCGGTACGCCACACCCCTCCTGATGAACAGGACCCCCGTTTCGACCATAGCGCTCCAACACAAGTCCGTTTCTGAAGGAAATATGCCCTAGAGGCAATAATAAAGTTATTATTTATTTCCTTATATCATGATAAAAGTTTATTATTCATGCTAGAATTGTATTAACCAGAAACATAATACATGTGTGAATACATAGACAAACAGAGTGTCACTAGTATGCCTCTACTTGACTAGCTCGTTAATCAAAGATGGTTATGTTTCCTAACCATGGACAAAGAGTTGTTATTTGATTATCGGGATCACATCATTAGTTGAATGATCTGATTGACATGACCCATTCCATTAGCTTAGCACCCGATCGTTTAGTATGTTGCTATTGCTTTCTTCATGACTTATACATGTTCCTATGACTATGAGATTATGCAACTCCCGTTTGCCAGAGGAACACTTTGTGTGCTACCAAACGTCACAACATAACTGGGTGATTATAAAGGAGCTCTACAGGTGTCTCCAAAGGTACATGTTGGGTTGGCGTATTTCGAGATTAGGATTTGTCACTCCGATTGTCGGAGAGGTATCTCTGGGCCCTCTCGGTAATGCTCATCACTTAAGCCTTGCAAGCATTGCAACTAATGAATTAGTTGCAGGATGATGTATTACAGAACGAGTAAAGAGACTTGCCGGTAACGAGATTGAACTAGGTATAGGATACCGATGATCGAATCCCGGGCAAGTAACATACCGATGACAAAGGGAACAACGTATGTTGTTATGCGGTCTGACCGATAAAAGATCTTCGTAGTATATGTAGGAACCAATATGGGCATCCAGGTCCCGCTATTGGTTATTGACCGGAGACGTGTCTCGGTCATGTCTACATTGTTCTCGAACCCGTAGGGTCCGCACGCTTAAGGTTTCGATGACAGTTATATTATGAGTTTATGCGTTTTGATGTACCGAAGGTTGTTCGGAGTCCCGGATGTGATCACGGACATGACGAGGAGTCTCGAAATGGTCGAGACATAAAGATTGATATATTGGAAGCCTATGTTTGGATATCGGAAGTGTTCCGGGTGAAATCGGGATTTTACCGGATCACCAGGAGGTTACCGGAACCCCCCCGGGAGGTATATGGGCCTTAGTGGGCCTTAGTGGAAGAGAGGAGAGGTGGCCAGAGATGGGACGCGCGCCCCTCCCCCCTTGATCCGAATAGGACAAGGAGAGGGGGCCGGCCCCCCTTCCTCCTCTCTCTCCTGTTTTCCCCCCTCCGCGAATCCTATTCCAACTAGGAAAGGGGGGAGTCCTACTCCCGGAGGGAGTAGGACTCCTCCTGGCGCGCCTCTCCTGGCCGGCCGCACTCCCCCCTTGAGCCTTTATATACGGAGGCAGGGGCACCCCCTAGAGAGATAAGTTGATCCATGTGATCATATTCTTAGCCGTGTGCGGTGCCCCCTTCCACCATAGTCCTCGATAATATTGTAGCGGTGCTTAGGCGAAGCCCTGCGACAGTAGTACATCAAGATCGTCACCACGCCGTCGTGCTGACGGAACTCTTCCCCGACACTTTGTTGGATCGGAGTCCGGGGATCGTCATCGAGCTGAACGTGTGCTAGAACTCGGAGGTGCCGTAGTTTCGGTGCTTGATCGGTCGAGCCGTGGAGACGTACGACTACATCAACCAAGTTAATGCTTTCGTTGTCGATCTACAAGGGTACGTAGATCACACTCTCCCCTCTCATTGCTATGCATCACCATGATCTTGTGTGTGCGTAGGAATTTTTTTGAAATTACTACGTTCCCCATCAGTGGCATCCGAGCCTAGGTTTTATATGTTGATGTTATATGCACGAGTAGAACACAAGTGAGTTGTGGGCAATATAAGTCATACTGCTTACCAGCATGTCATACTTTGGTTCGGCGGTATTGTTGGACGAAGTGGCCCGAACCGACATTACGCGTACGCTTACGCGAGACCGGTTCTCCCGACGTGCTTTGCACATAGGTGGCTTGCGGGTGATAGTTTCTCCAACTTTAGTTGAACCGAGTGTGGCTACGCCCGGTCCTTGTGAAGGTTAAAGCAACACCAACTTGACAAACTATCGTTGTGGTTTTGATGTGTAGGTAAGATTGGTTCTTGCTTAAAGCCCGTAGCAGCCACGTAAAACATGCAACAACAAAGTAGAGGACGTCTAACTTGTTTTTGCAGGGCATGTTGTGATGTGATATGGTCAAGACATGATGCTAAGTTTTATTGTATGAGATGATCATGTTTTGTAACCGAGTTATCGGCAACTGGCAGGAGCCATATCGTTGTCGCTTTATTGTATGCAATGCAATCGCGCTGTAATGCTTTACTTTATCACTAAGCGGCAGCGATAGTCATGGAAGCATAAGATTGGCGAGACAACAACGATGCTACGATGGAGATCAAGGTGTCGCGCCGGTAACGATGGTGATCATGACGGTGCTTCGGAGATGGAGATCACAAGCACAAGATGATGATGGCCATATCATATCACTTATATTGATTGCATGTGATGTTTATATTTTATGCATCTTATCTTGCTTTGATTGACGGTAGCATTATAAGATGATCTCTCACTAATTATCAAGAAGTGTTCTCCCTGAGTATGCACCGTTGCGAAAGTTCTTCATGCTGAGACACCACGTGATGATCGGGTGTGATAGGCTCTACGTTCAAATACAACGGGTGCAAAACAGTTGCACACGCGGAATACTCAGGTTATACTTGACGAGCCAAGCATATACAGATATGGCCTCAGAACACGGAGACCGAAAGGTCGAGCGTGAATCATATAGTAGATATGATCAACATAGTGATGTTCACCAATGAAACTACTCAATCTCACGTGATGATCGGACATGGTTTAGTTGATTTGGATCACGTAATCACTTAGAAGGATTAGAGTGATGTCTATCTAAGTGGGAGTTCTTTAAGTAATATGATTAATTGAACCTAAACTTATCATGAACTTAGTACCTGATAGTATCTTGCTTGTTTATGTATGATTGTAGATAAATGGCCCGTGCTGTTGTTCCGTTAAATTTTAATGCGTTCCTTGAGAAAGCAAAGTTGAAAGATGATGGTAGAAATTACACGGACTGGGTCCGTAACTTGAGGATTATCCTCATTGCTGCACAGAAGAATTACGTCCTAGAAGCACCGCTGGGTGCCAGGCCTACTGCTGGAGCAACACCAGATGTTGTGAACGTCTGGCAGAGCAAAGCTGATGACTACTCGATAGTTCAGTGTGCCATGCTTTACGGCTTAGAACCGGGACTTGAACGACGTTTTGAACGTCATGGAGCATATGAGATGTTCCAGGAGTTGAAGTTAATATTTCAAGCAAATGCCCGGATTGAGAGATATGAAGTCTCCAATAAGTTCTATAGCTGCAAGATGGAGGAGAACAGTTCTGTCAGTGAGCATATACTCAAAATGTCTGGGTATAATAATCACTTGATTCAAATGGGAGTTAATCTTCCAGATGATTGCGTCATTGACAGAATTCTCCAATCACTGCCACCAAGCTACAAGAGCTTTGTGATGAACTATAATATGCAAGGGATGAATAAGACTATTCCCGAGCTCTTCGCAATGCTGAAAGCTGCGGAGGTAGAAATCAAAAAGGAGCATCAAGTGTTGATGGTCAACAAGACCACTAGTTTCAAGAAAAAGGGCAAAGGGAAGAAGAAGGGGGACTTCAAGAAGAACAGCAAGCAAGTTGCTGCTCAAGAGAAGAAACCCAAGTCTAGACCTAAGCCTGAAACTGAGTGCTTCTACTGCAAGCAGACTGGTCACTGGAAGCGGAACTGCCCCAAGTATTTGGCGGATAAGAAGGATGGCAAGGTGAACAAAGGTATATGTGATATACATGTTATTGATGTGTACCTTACTAATGCTCACAGTAGCACCTGGGTATTTGATACTGGTTCTGTTGCTAATATTTGCAACTCGAAACAGGGACTACGAATTAAGCGAAGATTGGCTAAGGACGAGGTGACGATGCACGTGGGAAACGGTTCCAAAGTCGATGTGATCGCGGTCGGCACGCTACCTCTACATCTACCTTCGGGATTAATATTAGACCTAAATAATTGTTATTTGGTGCCAGCTTTAAGCATGAACATTATATCTGGATCTTGTTTGATGCGAGACAGTTATTCATTTAAATCAGAGAATAATGGTTGTTCTATTTATATGAGTAATATCTTTTATGGTCATGCACCCTTGAAGAGTGGTCTATTCTTATTGAATCTCGATAGTAGTAACACACATATTCATAATGTTGAAGCCAAAAGATGTAGAGATGATAATGATAGTGCAACCTATTTGTGGCACTGCCGTTTAGGTCATATCGGTGTAAAGCGCATGAAGAAACTCCATACCGATGGACTTTTGGAACCACTTGATTATGAATCACTTGGTACTTGCGAACCGTGCCTCATGGGCAAGATGACTAAAACGCCGTTCTCCGTACTATGGAGAGAGCAACAGATTTGTTGGAAATCATACATACTGATGTATGTGGTCCGATGAATATTGAGGCTCGTGGCGGATATCGTTATTTTCTCACCTTCACAGATGACTTAAGCAGATATGGATATATCTACTTAATGAAACATAAGTCCGAAACGTTTGAAAAGTTCAAAGAATTTCAGAGTGAAGTTGAAAATCATCGTAACAAGAAAATAAAGTTTCTACGATCTGATCATGGAGGAGAATATTTGAGTTACGAGTTTGGTGTACATTTGAAACAATGCGGAATAGTTTCGCAACTCACGCCACCCGGAACACCACAGCGTAATGGTGTGTCCGAACGTCGTAATCGTACTTTACTAGATATGGTGCCATCTATGATGTCTCTTACTGATTTACCGCTATCGTTTTGGGGTTATGCTTTGGAGACAGCCGCATTCACGTTAAATAGGGCACCATCAAAATCCGTTGAGACGACCCCTTATGAACTATGGTTTGGCAAGAAACCAAAGTTGTCGTTTCTGAAAGTTTGGGGCTGCGATGCTTATGTGAAAAAGCTTCAACCTGATAAGCTCGAACCCAAATCGGAGAAATGTGTCTTCATAGGATATCCAAAGGAGACTATTGGATACACCTTCTATCACAGATCCGAAGGCAAGACTTTTGTTGCTGAGTTCGGAAACTTTCTGGAGAAGGAGTTTCTCTCGAAAGAAGTGAGTGGGAGGAAAGTAGAACTTGACGAGGTAACTGTACCTGCTCCCTTATTGGAAAGTAGTGCATCATAGAAAACTATTTCTGTGACACCTACACCAATTAGTGAGGAAGCTAATGATAATGATCATGAAACTTCAGAACAAGATACTACTGAACCTCGTAGATCAACCAGAGTGAGATCCGCGCCAGAGTGGTACGGTAATCCAGTTCTGGAAGTCATGCTACTAGATCATGATGAACCTACGAACTATGAAGAAGCGATGGTAAGCCCAGATTCCGCAAAATGGCTTGAAGCCATGAAATCTGAGATGGGATCCATGTATGAGAACAAAGTGTGGACTTAGGTTGACTTGCCCAATGATCGGCAAGAAATTGAGAATAAATGGATCTTCAAGAAGAAGACTGACGCCGACGGTAATATTACTGTCTACAAAGCTCGACTTGTCGCAAAAGGGTTTCGGCAAGTTCAAGGGGTTGACTACGATGAGACCTTCTCACCCGTAGCGATGCTTAAGTCTGTCCGAATCATGTTAGCAATTGCCGCATTTCATGATTATGAAATTTGGCAGATGGATGTCAAAACTGCATTCCTGAATGGATTTCTGGAAGAAGAGTTGTATATGATGCAACCAGAAGGTTTTGTCGATCCAAAGGGAGCTAACAAAGTGTGCAAGCTCTAGCGATCCATTTATGGACTGGTGCAAGCCTCTCAGAGTTGGAATAAACGCTTTGATAGTGTGATCAAAGTATTTGGTTTTATACAGACTTTTGGAGAAGCCTGTATTTACAAGAAAGTGAGTGGGAGCTCTGTAGCATTTCTGATATTATATGTGGATGATATATTACTGATTGGAAATGATATAGAATTTCTGGATAGCATAAAGGGATACTTGAATAAGAGTTTTTCAATGAAATACCTCGGTGAAGCTGCTTACATATTAGGCATAAAGATCTATAGAGATAGATCAAGACGTTTAATTGGACTTTCACAAAGCACATACCTTGACAAGATTTTGAAGAAGTTCAAAATGGATCAAGCAAAGAAAGGGTTCTTGCCTGTGTTACAAGGTGTGAAGTTGAGTCAGACTCAATGCCCGACCACTGCAGAAGATAGAGAGAAAATGAAAGATGTTCCCTATGCTTCAGCCATAGGCTCTATCATGTATGCAATGTTGTGTACCAGACCTGATGTGTGCCTTGCTATAAGTCTAGCAGGGAGGTACCAAAGTAATCCAGGAGTGGATCACTGGACAGCGGTCAAGAACATCATGAAGTACCTGAGAAGGACTAAGGATATGTTTCTCGTATATGGAGGTGACAAAGAGCTCATCGTAAACGGTTACGTTGATGCAAACTTTGACACTGATCCGAATGATTCGAAATCGCAAACCGAATACGTGTTTACATTAAACGGTGGAGCTGTCAGTTGGTGCAGTTCTAAACAGAGCGTCGTGGCGGGATCTACGTGTGAAGCGGAATACATAGCTGCTTCGGAAGCAGCGAATGAAGGAGTCTGGATGAAGGAGTTCATATCCGATCTAGGTGTCATACCTGGTGCATCGGGTCCAATGAAAATCTTTTGTGACAATACTGGTGCAATTGCCTTGGCGAAGGAATCCAGATTTCACAAGAGAACCAAGCACATCAAGAGACGCTTTAATTCCATCCGGGATCTAGTCCAGGTGGGAGACATAGAGATTTGCAAGATACATACGGATCTGAATGTTGCAGACCCATTGACTAAGTCTCTTCCACGAGCAAAACATGATCAGCACCAAGGCTCCATGGGTGTTAGAATCATTACTGTGTAATCTAGATTATTGACTCTAGTGCAAGTGGGAGACTGAAGAAAATATGCCCTAGAGGCAATAATAAAGTTATTATTTATTTCCTTATATCATGATAAAAGTTTATTATTCATGCTAGAATTGTATTAACCGGAAACATAATACATGTGTGAATACATAGACAAACAGAGTGTCACTAGTATGCCTCTACTTGACTAGCTCGTTAATCAAAGATGGTTATGTTTCCTAACCATGGACAAAGAGTTGTTATTTGATTATTGGGATCACATCATTAGTTGAATGATCTGATTGACATGACCCATTCCATTAGCTTAGCACCCGATCGTTTAGTATGTTGCTATTGCTTTCTTCATGACTTATACATGTTCCTATGACTATGAGATTATGCAACTCCCGTTTGCCAGAGGAACACTTTGTGTGCTACCAAACATCACAACGTAACTGGGTGATTATAAAGGAGATCTACAGGTGTCTCCAAAGGTACATGTTGGGTTGGCGTATTTCGAGATTAGGATTTGTCACTCCGATTGTCGGAGAGGTATCTCTGGGCCCTCTCGGTAATGCACATCACTTAAGCCTTGCAAGCATTGCAACTAATGAATTAGTTGCAGGATGATGTATTACAGAACGAGTAAAGAGACTTATCGGTAACGAGATTGAACTAGGTATAGGATACCGACGATCGAATCTCGGGCAAGTAACATACCGATGACAAAGGGAACAACGTATGTTGTTATGCGGTCTGACCGATAAAAGATCTTCGTAGTATATGTAGGAACCAATATGGGCATCCAGGTCCCGCTATTGGTTATTGACCGGAGACGTGTCTCGGTCATGTCTACATTGTTCTCGAACCCGTAGGGTCCGCACGCTTAAGGTTTCGATGACAGTTATATTATGAGTTTATGCATTTTGATGTACCGAAGGTTGTTCGGAGTCCCGGATGTGATCACGGACATGACGAGGAGTCTCGAAATGGTCGAGACATAAAGATTGATATATTGGAAGCCTATGTTTGGATATCGGAAGTGTTCCGGGTGAAATCGGGATTTTACCGGA
>NC_041388.1:77059728-77061147 GCF_002162155.2 Triticum dicoccoides
TTGATCCGAATAGGACAAGGAGAGGGGGCCGGCCCCCCTTCCTCCTCTCTCTCCTCTTTTCCCCCCTCCGTGAATCCTATTCCAACTAGGAAAGGGGGGAGTCCTACTCCCGGAGGGAGTAGGACTCCTCCTGGCGCGCCTCTCCTGGCCGGCCGCACTCCCCCCTTGAGCCTTTATATACGGAGGAAGGGGCACCCCCTAGAGAGACAAGTTGATCCACGTGATCATATTCTTAGCCATGTGCGGTGCCCCCTTCCACCATAGTCCTCGATAATATTGTAGCGGTGCTTAGGCGAAGCCCTGCGACAGTAGTACATCAAGATCGTCACCACGCCGTTGTGCTGACGGAACTCTTCCCCGACACTTTGCTGGATCGGAGTCCGGGGATCGTCATCGAGCTGAACGTGTGCTAGAACTCGGAGGTGCCGTAGTTTCGGTGCTTGATCGGTCGAGCCGTGGAGACGTACGACTACATCAACCAAGTTAATGCTTCCGTTGTCGATCTACAAGGGTACATAGATCACACTCTCCCCTCTCGTTGCTATGCATCACCATGATCTTGCATGTGCGTAGGAAGTTTTTTGAAATTACTACGTTCCCCATCAGTTTCGTCCGTTTTGCGGTACGCCACACCCCTCCCGATGAACAGGACCCCCGCTTAGACCGTAGGAGGTCCGTTTCGTCCGTTTTGCGGTACGCCACACCCCTCCCGATCAACGGGACCCCTGTTTCGACCATAGGAGGTCAGTTTCCTTCGTTTTGCGGTACGCCAGACCCCTCCTGATCAACAGGACCCCGTTCAGGCCTCGTTTCCATCGCCTGTTCCGTCCAAGCCCTCCCGATGAACACGACCACACATTCCGTTCCGACCCAGCCGGTTGGCTCCCACCCGTTCCGTTGGCTCCCGATGAACACAACGCATTCCATTGCCTCCCGATGAACACAACGCATTCTGTTGCCTCCTGAAGAACACGACGCATTCCGTTGCCTCCCCATGAACACGACGACGACGCTGTTTCTCCGTTCCGACCCAGCCATGTACACGAGCGCTGGCCGTACGTATGCGCGAGTAGGCGTTCGAGACCTCGCCCGTATGTACACATACGTGGCCGTATTTTCTTTCTTGCACCCTGGCCGCTGTACGTACGTGTACATGCTACGTGCGCGCCTCTACTATGACACGTACGCGCCTCTACTACGACACGTGTGCGCCTCTACATCCACCAATATATATGTACGTACGCGTTCGCGACCAGAATGACAACGCTACGTACGCTTCGACCAGGTGGGTCCCAACTGTCAGGCACTTCCTTGCGTGCGAAGATGTAGCTCGTGGGTCCCAGCAGTCAGGGGGCGAATCGTTTTTTTTGCCCGGACGCACTTCCTTGCGTGCGAAGATGTAGCTGGTGGCTCCCAGCA
>NC_041388.1:77061414-77080516 GCF_002162155.2 Triticum dicoccoides
TCAGGGGGAAATATTTTTTTCGCGAAATATGGTGGCCCGTCCGGTGGGTCTCCGCTGTTAGGTGGAGGAATCATTATATTGCGCGTAATAAGGAGACACTTCCTTGTTGCGGCCGTGGACCCAGCTGTCAGCCTCTCCACGTACAGTCCACGTGCGATGGAAGTCGTTCCTTGACCACGTTGACCACGCCGCACCGAGAGCACCACGGCGATGGACGACGGCGAGGACTAGGAAGGGGACGACTCGGAGCCGGGGAAGACGCATCAGTGGATGCCCACGCGAAGAGGAGTACGAGGGTTCACTGGTTCGGCTGCGGTGTGAGGCTGATGTCGCCGCAGAATAAGAGGGGGTGTGGGTGAGTAGAGGGATGGCCTGGCCAGCGGTGGGAGTAGTAGGGGGCGGTGAGGCCTCCGCGGCATCACAGCCGGCCACGGGAGGCAAGAGCACACGACACGACCGGCGCTGGTTTGGGCGGCTGGAGCAAGAAGACCAGAGGTTGAAGAAGCACTACGGCCGTTGGATGAACATCGTACGGTAACAAGAGCTAGAATCGTTCATATTGACTAAGTTGACAAAGCCCTCCGTCCCTGTCAACTTGGTAGGCCCACAAGTCAGCCTCCCACTATGCTGGGTTCCAGCTGGTAGGGGGAATATTCATTTTTTTGTGCGTAATAAGGAGGCACTTCCTTGCGTGCGAAGATAGCTAGTGGGTCCGACATGTCAGCGGGGGGCACGTTATTTTCGCGAAATACAAAGGCCCTTCCGGTGGGTCCCAGATGTCAGGTGCAGGAATCATTATTTTGCGCGTAATAAGGAGGCATTTCCTTGTGTGTGGCCGTGGACCCAGCTGTCAGCCTCTCCATGCATAGTCTACTTCCGATGGTGTCGTTCGTTCACCATGTTGAACATGCCGCACAGACGGAGAGGTGTACGAGGGTTAACTAGTTCTAGTGCGGTGTGGTTCAGTAGTTGGTGGAGAAGAACAGGAGGTGTGGAGGGATGGCCTGGCCAACGATGGAGTAGCGCTTCATAGCGAAGCGTGCTAAGCAGAGCTGCTAGCTGCAGGAGGCGGGAGCTGGTCCCGGTGGTGCTGGAGGAAGAAGACGAGAGATTGAAGATGGATGCCGGTCGTTGGATGTAAATCCAACGGCTAACATGTCAGAATCATTTGTTGACTAAATTGACAACGACTTACGTTGGCTTCGATCTATTGGCCCACATTTTAGCCTCCAAAAATGTGGCACGTATTCAACCCATTTTTCAAAATTTACAGTCTTTTTTTGCGTGGTAGAATTTACAGTCAATTTGATCTTTTTTTTTGAATTACAGCCATTAGCTGGGCTGGGTGAACAAGTAATGTAGTGTCCATGCGGCCCATTTATTTTATTTCCTAAAAAATTATAGGCCATTTGCACTTTCTCGAAATACACGATTTTGCTGGGCTGATTCTAATTATAATGTTGGGTTGGGCCAGCAATGTTATCAAAAAATAAAAAAGGGCTGAGCATTTTGTTATAAATATATTTAAATAATAAGTGATATTATTACATTCGTCCTTAAATCTTACCAAGCTTTTGTACACAATCACTAGGATTTTCGTGCCAAAACAACCCAGGATTTTATTTGTTAAGAAATTATTTTTATAAGTTAATAAGATGTGGGATATTGTTTTCTTACATATGTAAGTATCTGTTAAATATATGATGACAATAAAAATAATATAAAATAACATATAAAATAATTTTTTTAGAAAAACAGGGAGCATCTCCCCGGTTCCATTGCTGAGAACGAAACCACAACATATTCTGATACAGCAGCTCAAAGAGCATTTCGAAAGCAAAGGTAGAAAAGCTACAAACTAGGGGGGTGGATGAACAAGTTCTCTGAATAACACAAATCACCCGAGCAGTGCCAAAGGCAGAGCAGATAGAGCACTCAAATAACACAAGGAGGGTCCAGCGAAGCCTTCATGGTCTTCAGCCGAGGGGCCGTGTCAGCCTGCGGCGACCAGTAAGCAAGCGGAGACACCGGGCTGGAAGGCGTAGCATGGTGGATGCCCCTCTTTCTCAGTGCCAGGTGCCCATCATCTTCATCAGAGATCTTGAGACGAGCCCACGGGTCCAGCCCCAGAGCAGGTCGAGCCTTGTTCAGCCACACATGATCGCCAACGGTTTTTGGAGGGATCTTGTTAGGGTTTCCACGAAGCTCATCAACTTGTCCTTGTCCGATCCGGAGGAGAGAATGGCCCAATTCCTCACCATGTTCCTGATCAACCTCAAGACCCGCAGAATGGAAATCCAGGAGGTGTTACTGAAAATCATAGCATTTCTATATTTCGAGAGGCACCAAAGGACAGCTGAGCTAATAGCATTTAAAACCGAGCACTTTTTGGTAGCAATCCAGAATCTGGTGACAGATTCGAAGGATGAGCCAATCTGACTAGAGAAATATTCTTCAATGTGGGCCAGAGATGTTTAGCAACTATACATTCAAAAAATAGGTGAGAACAAGACTCTTGTTCCAAGCAGTAAACACAATCAAGGGGTTTGATGATGTGTCTCTTCCTAAGATTATCCCTAGTCATCAATTTGTTTTTGGAGAGAAGCCAGAGAAATACATGAATTTTAGGGGGAACTCTCAATTTCGAGACAGCAGGGATAAACACGGGTTGAACCCCTCTAAAGTTGATAACATGATAGAGGGAGCTGGAGGAATACTTCCCCTTATTGTCCAGCTGCCAAATCAAGGCATCTGGCTCGGCAGTAAAGGTAATGCTTTTGGAAATTTCCTCCAACTGGAACCATTGTTCCATGAGACTATCACTAAAGTTCATTCTAAAAGAGAGTTTTAGGCATTGACCGTCCCAAACTTCATTGACACTTTTGTTAAGCTCATTGCAGACAGAGTAAATAGGCCAAAATTGGACTGCTAGGGGGAATGTGCCAAACCAAGTATCTTCCCAGAACCTGGTTCTGCTCCCATCCCCTATGTTCCATCTGTAGCTAAATTTCACAGCATGCATAATATATTTTAATCCTTTCCAAAATCTAGAGGTCTTAGGGTTGGAGGAAGGGACAAAAATATTAGGTTTATTTCCTAGGTATTTATGGGCAATAAGAAGCTTCCAGGGTTTCAGGTCTTCCTCATAGAATCTTTTAATCCAAGACCCTAGAAGACAGATGTTAATTTCTTGAAGGTTAAGTATGCCTAGGCCTCCAAAATCTTTTTTCATAGATACTAGGGCCCAATTAGCAAGGTGTAGCTTCCTATTTCCCTCAAAATCATTCCACAAGCAATGAGACATCTGAGAATTGATGAGGTTCACTTCCCATGTAGGGAACTTGAAGAAGGAGAGGAGATACACGGGAACGCTAGCTAGCCAAACAAGCTTGTATGAGGATCAATCTACCTCTGTAAGAGAGAAGTTTGCCCCTCCACCCGGCAATCCTTTTAATGATTTTATCCAGAAGGGGTTGGATATCCTCTCTCCTCAGTTTATCATAGTGGAGAGGGATACCTAGGTACTTAATGGGGAAGTTACCTTTATTACAGACTAGAATAGAGAGGAAGTCAGCTAACTCCTGATCATCCATGTTGATAGGGATGAGTTCACTTTTAGAGTAGTTGATTCTCATGCCTGAGACTTGTTCAAAATAGGTTAGAACAATTTTCAGATTGCTAACATGTGTGGAGTCATTGTCTAAGAAAAGGATGGTATCATCTGCATATTGAAGGCAGATGATGCCACCAGGGCAGACCTCAGGATAGAGCCCTGCAATCAGACTATGATCAGCAGCTTTGCTCAACATTTTAGTAAGAACGTCCACTACTAAATTAAACAAAAGCGGGTAGATGGGGTCACCTTGCCTAAGTGTAACACCCTGTATGTAACTTGCCAAATTTGTATTCCAACTCTTGCCATTTTTGGCACTAAGTTATGATATTCCCTCGTGGTTGGGTTTTGTCTTCGTTTTGCATTTTGTCCATGTCATGCATCTCATATCATGTCATCATGTGCATCGCATTTGCATACGTGTTCGTCTCATGCATCCGAGCATTTTCCCCGTTGTCCGTTTTGCATTCCGGCACTCCTACGTCCTCCGGTGTCCCCTTTTGCCTCTTTTCATGTGTGGGTGTTAAACATTCTCGGATTGGACCGAGACTTGCCAAGCGGCCTTGGTATACTACCGGTAGACTGCCTGTCAAGTTTTGTGCCATTTGGACTTCGTTCGATACTCCAACGGTTAACCGAGGAACCATAAAGGCCTCATGTGTGTTGCAGCCCAACACCCCTCCAAAGTGGATCAAAACCCAGCTAAACCCCCTCTATCCTCTCGGTCGTTCAATCACGATCGCGTGGCTGAAAACCGCACCTAATTTGGACTCTCCTAGCTCCCTCTATCTATAAATAGGTGCACCCCTCCAAAATTCGCGGTCCAGAAACCCTAGCCCCACTCCTCCGCGCCGCCGGACACGTCCGCTCCGGCCGGACGTGTCCGCACACCCTCAGCCGAATCCCATGCCGCCACGTGTCCCACGCCTCCCGCGCCCCGCCGTGGCCCGCTCGGGCCCGCCGCCGGCCCCCGCGGCCTAGTCGCCGCCGCCCCGCTCCTCCGCCCGGTCGCCACCGCCTCCCTTGCCGCGCCGCCACACCTCCTCCTCACCGGCCGCCGCGCCTCCTCGCCGGCCGCCGCCACCGCCCGCCGCCGCGTACCTCGCCGCCCTCGGCGTCCGCGCCCGAATCCGGTGAGATCCGGCCGGATCCGCCATCTCCGGCGAGCCCCACCTCCTTCCCCGCCATCTCCGGCGAGCCCCACGCTGGCGAGCCTCGGTTCCCGTGCCCCGTTGACTTTTTCCCAGAGGTTGAATTTCTCCAAGTCCCAAAACTTTTGCATTATGTTGCTCTGTTCATCAGGCCATATCTCATCATCTGTAGCTCCGTTTTACGCGTGTGATATATCAAATTGTTCGTTAGGATGTCCTCTTCATTTCATCCCATTGCACCATGCTTGTTTGAGTCCATCTTGATGCCTAAAATGCTGTTGCAAGAGTGCTATATAATGTTAGTGTCTGTTTCTTAACAGATTATGGGCATTTGTCATTTTTGCCATGTTTAATGTGTGCTGCCTATGAACTTGAGCCCTACATGTGTTTTGGGCTATGCCATGCCATCTTTACAGGTGTGTATGCCATGTATTTTTGTGATCAATGTGGTGACTAGCACAAGCATGCAAAGTATCTCTCGTGATGTTGCTGATTTCAGGGACTTAGAATTCTTTTAAGTCATTTCCCTGATGTTATTTTTATGCCATGTATTCGTGTTGCTACAGAGTGATCCGTGCCTCTTTTGAGCATGTTCAGTAAGGATGATTTTGAGATATTGTTATGTTCTATCCATCTGTGTCATTGTTTGCAATTATGGAGTACCCTAGCATGACTCAATCTTGCTCTATGTTTGCTATAAAATATTCCTGGCAGATTGTTTACGTGCTAATCAATTTTGCCGAGGTTGTTGTAGTTGATCCATGCATGCTAGGAGTTGGTTCTTGCCATGGTTAGCTACTTGAACATGTCTTCTTGCTAGCCGTATGCTTAGTTTGTCATGCAATGCCTTGTGGTGAGTGCATCGAGTTCGCAAACATGCCTACGTAACTCTGTTTTTGCCATGTCCAGTTTTCTGCTAAGTCTGAATCTGTTAACGATACTTGCTATGTTTACATGGGTGCCATCATGTCTTCTAATCCCTTTTGACTTATGTTCATTAAGGGACTTTTGTTATATGCTTTGAGTAGTTTCATGCCATGCCTTGCTTTGCCATGATATGTTCCTGTAGCATGTTGTTATCTTGCTCTAAACATTGCTTCCTGATGTTAATTCCTGACATGTTATTTTCACTAAGTCTGTGAACCTGATATCTTTTGCACTTTTGCCATGCTTGTTTGAACCCGCTATTGTGGGATTTAGCCGTAGCTCAGTGTTCATCTTTTGTCAAGCTTCTTGAGTGGATCATTGCCATGTGCTTTGTTGCTATGTTAGAGTACAGTAGCTTATTTTCTTGATGCATTTTAGATGGCATCGTGCTGTTAATCGCAGAATAGTGCCATTATTGTTTTGCTTGCCATTTGCAAACCGTGCATCCGATTCCGGTGATTTTTATATCGATTTCGACCGAAATAAACTCATCTTTCCAGCGGCACTCTTAGTTTTCCAAGCTGAGGCCTGGTTAAATCTTTTCCTCCCGGAGCACGCATATGCATTGCATATCACATCCCGCATATCATGCCATGTTTTGCATCATGTTGCTTGCGCATTGCACCGTGGTTGATCGTGGTTCCCTTTGCTTGTGTTCTTGCTTTGGGTAGAGCCGGGAGACGAGTACATGATCGAGGAACCCATTGAGTACGCTTACGAGGATCAAGCTTACGTCAACTCGGAGAACTTTGCAGGCAAGATGACCATACCCTCGAAATCACTTCTATCTTTGCTTGCTAGTTGCTCGCTCTATTGTTATGCCTATGCCATGATACCTACCACACGCTTTATCATGCCTCCTATATTGCCATGTCAAACCTCTAACCCACCTTGTCCTAGCAAACCGTTGTTTGGCTATGTTACCGCTTTGCTCAACCCTTCTTATAGCGTTGCTAGTTGCAGGTGAAGATTGGAGTTTGTTCCTTGTTGGAACTTGTTTATTGTTGGGATATCATTATTATATCTTGTTTACTTTAATGCACCTATATACTTGGTAAAGGGTGGAAGGCTCGGCCTTATGCCTGGTGTTTTGTTCCACTCTTGCCACCCTAGTTTTCGTCATACCGGTGTTATGTTCCTTGATTTTGCGTTCCTTACGCGGTTGGGTTATAATGGGAACCCCTTGAAAGTTCGCCTTGAATAAAACTCCTCCAGCAAGGCCCAACCTTGGTTTTACCATTTGCCACCTAGCCTTTTTTCCCTTGGGTTCCGCGGACTCAAGGGTCATCTTTATTTTAAACCCCCGGGCGAGTGCTCCTCTGAGTGTTGGTCCAAACTAGAGCCCCTTGCAGCGCCACCTCGGGGAAACTCGAGGGTTGGTTTTAGTTGTACGGATTGCTTATCCAGTTTGCCTTGAGAACGAGATATGTGCAGCTCCTATCGGGATTTGTCGGCACATTCGGGTGGCTTTGCTGGTCTTGTTTTACCATTGTCGAGATGTCTTGTAACCAGGATTCCGAGTCTGATCGGGCCGTCCTGGGAGAAGGAATATCCTTCGTTGACCGTGAGAGCTTGTGATGGGCTAAGTTGGGACACCCCTGTAGGGTTTTGAACTTTCGAAAGCCGTGCCCGCGATTATGGGCAGATGGGAATTTGTTAATGTCCGGTTGTAGAAAACTTGAAACTTTACTTAATTAAAATTGATCAACCGCGTGTGTAGCCGTGATGGTCTCTTTTCGGCGGAGTCCAGGAAGAGAACACGGCCTCGTGTTATACTTGAACATAAGTAGTTCTAGGATCACTTCTTGATCATAGATTCTCGAACGTGCTTTGCCTTCTCTTCTCGCTCTCTTTTGCATAATTTAGCCACCATATATGCTAGTACTTGCTGCAGCTCCACCTCATACCTTTGACCTACCCATAAGCTTAAATAGTCTTGATCGCGAGGGTGTGAGATTGCTGAGTCCCCGTGACTCACAAATTACTTCCAAAACCAGATGCAAGTGTCGATGATGTCATTCCAGGAGATGCGACTGAACTCAAGTGGGAGTTCGATGAGGACTCAGGACGTTACTACGTTTCCTTTCTAGACGATCAATAGTGGAGCCCAGTTGGGGCGATCGGGGATCTTATGCATTTGGGGTTGTCTTTATTTTGGTTCCGTAGTCGGACCTTGATTGTATCTGGATGATGTAATGCTATATTTATGTATTGTGTGAAGTGGCGATTGTAAGCCAACTCTGTACCTCTTTCTTATTCAGTACATGGGATGTGTAAAGATTACCCCTCTTGCGACATGCCTACAATGTGGTTATGCCTCTAAGTCGTGCTCCGACATGTGGGAGATATAGCCGCATCGTGGGTGTTACAAGTTGGTAATCAGAGCCTTCCCCGACTTAGGAGCCCCCTGCTTGATCGAATCATTGGCGTTGTTGAGTCTAGAAAAATGTTTTGAGTCTTATAGGATTATATATATCGGAGAGTAGGATTCTTTTTACTGCCCAGTCCCTTCGTCGCTCTAGTGAGGTCTCCTAACATAGAGTTTTGACTCTTCTCTTCTCAAATTCCACTAATTTTTTTTAGGATCACGCGGGTATCTTGGAATCGTTCCGATGGTTTTGTGACGAGAACATTGTTCTTGGTGCCTCCTGACATTTAGGGGTTGTGGCAGTGTCCCGGGGAGTTGAGCCCTGAGGTGTTGCCGTCACAATTTTATCATTGCAGTTCTGGAATACCCGAGTTTCACCACCATCGAAAATCTCTTTTATGTAGTTGTTGGTGAGATAACCTCAACGCCACCCAGCACTGGGGCGGGAGTTCGGGAGTATTTCCATAACTCGTATAACGGATGCTTTTCGAAGGTTGAGGTAAATGATTTCCGAAGGTTTCTTGGTTATGTGTTGAAGGATGGATATAGCTGGATGTAGGATTTGCTAGTTTTGGGTGAGATATTATGCTTCCCCTGTATCCCCAACACCTGATTGGATAACCGGAAAGTCTCGGGAGTTTCATAGGTGGGAATTCATGTAGCTCTAGTATTTCTTCCGCAGATATTTGGTTTGTGATTGGGTAATCCTTACCAAGTATTTGTTCATATACGTACCTTGTTGTTTTATTCATCTACCTCTATCTAAGTGGCTTCTCAATTTATGGAAGTGTGACCATTTAATTTGGAATTCATTTGTTCATTCTTGTTCGAATGTTAAGGGTATATTTTGCAATTTCAATCCATTTGATTCAGCTTGAATATATGTCTTTCAAGATGCTAACGGATGTCACCCTCTTCAGGATGGCTCCTCCAACGCGTCAGAATCCGGAACCACCGCCACCACCTCCACCTCCGGAGGCATGGCAATCTGTGATGGCCGCTACCAACGCCAACACGCAGCTGATTATGCAACTCTTGCAACAGCGCAACCAAGGAAATCAAGGCAATGGCAACAATCGAACTCAGTTTGCTACCCTCAACCAGTTCCTCGCAAACCAGCCAAAGACCTTCAGTAACTGCGTCGAGGCCACAGACGCTAATGATTGGCTCATGGATATCTGCAAACATTTTGAGTGCAGCAATGTCAGGCCTGAGGACTTTGTCAAGTTTGCTTCGTTCCAACTCAAAGACCAAGCTGCTGAGTGGTATCAACAATACAAAGATTCCAAAGGAGGTCGTGTGATTACCTGGGATAATTTCCGCCAAGACTTTAGAGCTCACCACATTCCTCAGAGTGTTGTTGAGAGTAAGCGTGAGGAGTTCCGCAATCTGAAGCAAGGCAGCTTGTCTGTTTACCAATACAACATCATGTTCCAGAAGCTCGCTCGTTTCGCCAAGCAAGACATCCCTGACGAGAAGAGCATGATTTATCAGTTCAGAGGTGGCCTTAGAGAAGATCTGCAACTAGCCCTCGTGCTTTTTGAGCCGAAAAAGTATGACGAGTTCTACAATATGGCACTAAAGCAAGAGGCCGCTCAGCTCAAGTGCGATGCTTCCAAGAAGAGATTTAGGGATGCAACTCCTTCTTCTTCAACTCAATTGGCAGCTAAGCAGCAAAAGTATTGGTTGCCTCCTCCTCCTCCGTTCCGTTAGCCTTATCAATAGAAGATCAAACGTGGCAATGGATCTTCCCACCCACCCAACCCAGGCTTTTAGAACAAGGCTTCGTCTCATGCTCCAAGATCAAGTGCTCTGTATCACCGTCCGCTCTTAGAGGTTACGTGCAACATGTGTCAGCAGAAGGGTCACTATGCAAACAAATGCTTCAACCGGAGGCGTCTTCCTCCTCCTCCTCCTGTGAGATCTGCCAGCAATGCAGTGGTCAAGCATAATCCCAAGTTTGCAAAGGTCAACATGATGAATGCAGCTTAGGCAAAGGACTCTTCGGAAGTGATCATGGGTAACCTTCCTGTTAACGATATTCCTGCAGAAGTCCTTTTTGATACTGGTGCATTGCATTCTTTCATTTCAAGACCTTTTGTGGCTATGCATGATTTGGTTACTGATACGTCTCCGTCGTATCTACTTTTCCAAACACGTTTGCCCTTGTTTTGGACTCTAAATTGTATGATTTGAATGGAACTAACCCAGACTGACGCTATTTTCAGCAGAACTGCCATGATGTTGTTTTATGTGTAGAAAACAGAAGTTCTCGGAATGACTTGAAACTCCACGGAATATCTTACCATAAATAATAAAAAATCCTCGCCAAAGATGAAGACCAGGGGGCCCACACCCTGCTCACGAGGGTGGGGGGCACCCCCCCTAGGGCACGCCCCCTACCTCGTGGGCCCCCTGGAGACCTCCCGACTCCAACTCCAACTCTACATATCTGCTTTCGGGGAGAAAAAATAAGAGATAAGAAATCATCGTGTTTTATGATAGAAGCCGCCGCCAAGCCCTAAAACCTCTCGGGAGGGCTGATCTGGAGTCCGTTCGGGGCTCCGGAGAGGGGGATTCGTCGCCATCGTCATCATCAACCATCCTCCATCACCAATTTCATGATGCTCACCGCCGTGCGTGAGTAATTCCATCGTAGGCTTGCTGGACGGTGATGGGTTGGATGAGATTTATCATGTAATCGAGTTAGTTTTGTTAGGGTTTGATCCCTAGTATCCACTATGTTCTGAGATGGATGTTGCTATGACTTTGCTATGCTTAATGCTTGTCACTAGGGCCCAAGTGCCATGGTTTCAGATCGGAACCTATTATGTTTTCATCAATATATGAGTGTTCTTGATCCTATCTTACAAGTCTATAGTCACCTATTATGTGTTATGATCCGTTAACCCCGAAGTGACAATAATCGGGATACTTACCGGTGATGACCATAGTTTGAGGAGTTCATGTATTCACTATGTGCTAATGCTTTCTTCTGATTCTCTATTAAAAGGAGGCCTTAATATCCCTTAGTTTCCATTAGGACCCCGCTGCCACGAGAGGGTAGGACAAAAGATGTCATGCAAGTTCTTTTCCATAAGCACGTATGAATATATTCGGAATACATGGCTACATTACATTGATGAACTGGAGCTAGTTCTGTGTCACCCTATGTTATGACTGTTACATGATGAACCACATCCGGCATAATTATCCATCATTGATCTGATGCCTACGAGCTTTCCATATACTGGTTTATGCTTATTTACTTTCCCGTTGCTATTCTTACAATCACTACAAAATACCAAAAACATTACTTTGCTTTCGTTACTCTTTTGTTACCGTTACCATCACTATCATATTACTTAGCTACTAAACACTTTTCTGCAGATACTAAGTTTCCAGGTGTGGTTGAATTGACAACTCAGCTGCTAATACTTAAGAATATTCTTTGGCTCCCCTTGTGTCGAATCAATAAATTTGGGTTGAATACTCTCCCTCGAAAGCTGTTGCGATCCCCTATACTTGTGGGTCATCAAGACTAATTTCTGGCGTCGTTGCCGGGGAGCATAGCTCTATTATTTGAGTCACTTGGGATTTATATCTGCTGGACACTATGAAGAACTTGAGAGATCCAAAAACCAAGATCTATCCCTCAACTACGAGGGGAGGTAAGGAACTGCCATCTAGCTCTGCACTTGATTCACCTTCTGTTATGAGTAAATTTGCGACACCTACACCTCCTTCTGCTATTCGTTCTGATATGTCACATGTTATTGATGATGCTACTTCTGCTATGCATGATACTTATGATGAAACTACCTCTATGCCTAATACTACTATGCCACTTAATGATTTTCTCGATGAACAACTTGCTAGGGCTAGAGAAATTGAAAATATGGAATCTGATGATACTGATGAAAGTGATGATGAAGAATCACTTGTTATTCCTGAGGGTTATTTATTTGATCAAGAAGCTTCTTTTGCTATTTTAGCTTGCAGAAATAAAACTGAACTCAAAAGGTTATTAGCTAAATGGAATAAGCAATCTCTAAATGATAGGATGAGACCTGACCCTGCTTTTGCTACTTCACCTATCTATGTTACTGATAAGGATTATGAATTCTCTATTGATCCTGATATAATTACTTTGGTTGAATCTGATCCTTTTCATGGTTATGAATCTGAAACTGTTGTGGCACATCTTACTAAATTCAATGATATAGCCACCCTGTTCACTAATGATGAGAGATCTCGCTACTTTTATATCCTCAAAACATTTCCGTTCTCATTAAAGGGTGATGCTAAGATATGGTTTAATTCTCTTGATCCTGGTTGTGTGCGTAGTCCCCAGGATATGACTTACTATTCTCTGCTAAATATTTCCCTGCTCATAAGAAACAAGCTGCTTTAAAGGAAATATACAGCTTTGTGCAAATTAAAGAAGAGAGTCTCCCACAAGCTTGGGGGAGGCTTCTCAAGTTACTTAATGCTTTGCCTGATCATCCTGTTAAGAAAAATGAAATACTTGATATCTTTTATAATGGACTAACCGATGCTTCCAGAGATTACCTGGATAGTTGTGTTGGTTCTCTTTTCAGGGAAAGAACACCGTATGAAGCTGAAATCTTATTGAATAATATGTTGACAAATGAAAATAATTGGGCACCTCTTGAGCCACCTCCTGAGCCAGCTCGTGCTCCAATTAATGATCCTATTCCTAAACCAACTCCGAAGAAGAGGGGTATTCTATTTCTCAGTCCCGAAGATATGCAAGAGGCAAAGAAATCTATGAAAGAAAAAGGTATTAAAGCTGAAGATGTTAAGAATTTACCTCCTATTGAAGAAATACATGGTCTTAATTTATCGCCTGTCGAAGAAACATATGATCTTAATCCTTTATTTATTGAAGAACCTCCAGACCTCGATAACCCGACACAAGTAGTAAAGGTAAATTCTCTCTATAGATATGATAAAGCTGTAATCCCATTTACTAAAATTGCTAGCCCATGCTTAGATGAGTTTGATAAATTTATGGCTAAGCAAGAAGACTTTAATGCTTATTTTGGTAGACAATTAAAATACAATTCAAATATGCTTGGACACTTGGGTGATTATATGGCTAATATTAGAGGTGAACTTAAACTTGTTAGCAAACATGCTTCTATGGTTACCACTCAAGTAGAACAAGTACTTAAAGCTCAAAAAGAATTGCTCAATGAAATGAATAGTAAGAAAAATGATTATGCTGTTAGAGTGGCTACTAGAACTGGTAGAATGACTCAGGAACCTTTGTATCCTGAAGGCCACCCTAAGAGAATTGAGCAAGATTCTCAGAGAAATAAAATTGACGCACCTAGTTCTTCTAAAAGGAAGAGGAAGAAGAATGATAGAACTGTGCAAACTTCTAGTGAACCTATTACTGAACCACCTGATAATCCAAATGATATTTCTATTTCTGATGCTGAAACACAATCTGGCAATGAACATGAACCTAATGAAAACGTTGATAATAATGTTCATGATGATGCTCAACCTAGTAATGATAATGATATAGAAATTGAACCTGTTGTTGATCTTGATAACCCACAATCAAAGAATCAACGTTATGATAAGAAAGACTTTGTTGCTAGGAAACATGGTAAAGAGAGAGAACCTTGGGTTCAGAAACCCATGCCTTTTCCTCCCAAACCATCCAAGAAAAAGGATGATGAGGATTTTGAGCGCTTTGCTGAAATGATTAGACCTATCTTTTTGCGTATGCGATTGACTGATATACTCAAAATGAATCCTTATGCTAAGTACATGAAAGATATTGTTACAAATAAAAGAAAGACACCGGAAGCTGAAATTTCCACCATTCTTGCTAATTATACTTTTAAGGGTGGAATACCAAAGAAACTTGGAGATCCAGGAGTACCTACTATACCATGCTCCATTAAAAGAGACTATGTTAAAACTGCTTTATGTGATCTTGGAGCCGGTGTTAGTGTTATGCCTCTCTCTTTATATCGTAGACTTGACTTGAATAAGTTGACACCTACTGAAGTATCTTTGCAAATGGCTGATAAATCAACTGCTGTACCGGATGGTATTTGTGAGGATGTGCCTGTTGTGGTTGCAAACGTTACCATTTTAACGGACTTTGTTATTCTTGATATTCCCGAGGACGATAGTATGTCTATTATTCTTGGAAGACCTTTTCTTAATACTGCAGGGTCTGTTATTGATTGCACTAAAGGCAATGTCACTTTTCATGTTAATGGTAATGAGCATACAATACACTTTCCGAGGAAACAACCTCAAGTTCATAGTACTAATTCTATCAGAAAAATTCCATCGATTATATTTGGAGGTTTTGAATTTCCTCTTCCTACTGTCAAGAAGAAATATGATATTCTTATTATTGGGGATGTGCATATCCCAGTTGAGGTAACATAGTGTTATTCGAAATTTCTCCGGTTCCATGTTATTCGGAATGAGTTCGTTAACAAGACTTGATCAACCTTGTTAGTGGATTCCTTTTGATGATCATGAGATGGATGAAACTAGAAGCACAACCTTCTGTACCCTCTCTATACTTTCTGTTATTTAGTTGAAATAAAGTAAAAATAAATAACTTTCTGTGTGTTATCTGATTATCCGTGCAATATAAAAATACCTCAAAAATAAAAGTTCTCCAAATGCCCTGAAAATTAAATATGATTTTTTCTAGAATATTTGAGGATTTATGGAACAAAGAACACACCAGGGGGGCCAACCACCTTGCCACGAGGGTGGAGGTCGCGCCCACCCCCTAGGGCGCGCCCCCTGCCTCATGGGCCCACGGTGGCCCTCCTCCACTTATTCCTGCACCCATCCTCTTCTTCTTCCTCCCACAAACACGAAAAACCAACTCAAGCACAAGTTCCAGCCCTCTTTGCTGCCATTTTCGATCTCCTTGCTCAAATCACCTCTCACAAAACTGCTTGGGGAGATTGTTCCTTGGTATGTGACTCCTCCATTGGTCCAATTAGTTTTTGTTCTAGTGCTTTATTCATTGCAAATTTTTGCTGCTTAGGTGACCCTGTTCTTGAGCTTGCATGTCAAATTTATATGGTCAAAAGTAGTTTTGATGAATGATATAGGCTCTAGGCACTTGTAGGAGTAATTGCTATCAATATTATTGAGTTTGGTTTACTTTTATTTTGAAGTTACTAAAAAATTCAGAATTTTTCAGAGGAAGAAAATGTTTAGGAAAATGTTCCAAGGTGGTTCTTCAAAGAAGCAAGGACCCAGGCTTGCAATGCGTGATGCTGACGAAGAGCCACCAAGAGACGCTCAAGTGCGTCCTTGTGAGTGGCCTTCTAAAAATTTTATGGATCGAGCGGGAATAAAAGAAGAATTCAACGCATATTTGCATAAAGATGATCTTGTGAGCTTCGAGGAAGAGAAGTGTAGTCAGTATCATAACCTCACTAGTTCCTTTGTGAGGAGGTTTGAATTTTCCACTTCACGTAACTCTCCAACTGTCCTATTTGATCTTTATGATAAATCTTATACCATAGACTTAGAGGATTTTACCACTTCATGCAAACTTCCACAATGGGGTAGTATAAGGGATCCTTGCAAATCTGAATTTAAAGATTTTCTTGCTAGTATAACTGTGGGAGAATCTAGAGATATTACACAAGCTACCATAGGGAGCATCCACTTTCCTGCTATACATTATTTTGCTCTCTTCATAGGTAGATGCATAAATGGTAAAGATGAGGCATGCCCCGCTTGGGTCCCTGACCTCAGTATTCTTAGGAGTGCCGTGTTAGGAGACAAATCATATAATTTGGGAGCCATTGTTGCACGTAGGTTGCATCTTAATAGACTTAATGGAGATTTCTTTGGTGGAATTTATGCAACTCGCGTAGCTAATTTTCTTGGTATAGATGTATGCGAAGATGATATTGAATTACCTCCTGCCTATCTAGACTTTAATGCTATGGTTTCTCACCAGTTTGCTGAGAGGACTGAGCCACCTCTCCAGTATCGACTAATCTTTGACAGACGCCGTGCTGTCCATATTACTCTCCCTGCTCCTGCTTTCTTTGATTATCAGGCAAGAAGATGATATACTATTACCAGAGAGGAGGAAGATGAGTATGAGAGGAGAGCGGAGGCCGCTCGTCGCCACGCATCAGCTCAGGCGATAGCTGCAGCGTCACAGTACGACCCCAACTTTTACTACGGATATCAGCCAGGCCAGCCGTGGCCATAGACCAACTTAGGCCAAAAGCCTAAGCTCGGGGGAGTACGTATTTCCCACTGGCATTACATTTATGTTCACATACACTCATTGCTAGATGTCGGTGCTCATACTTTTTCATTGTATCATCCATGCTAGTTTATTTTCCTTTTTATGCTTTCTTCTTGTGTGTTTAATAAACCTTAAGAAAAACCAAAAAAATTAGTAGTAATTTACTTTCCATGTTTGTAGTAGTAATTAAAAAGAAAACCCAAAAATATTTCCCGTTCTTCTTTTGCTTGTTGGGAGCTTTCCCGTGTAAATAGTTTTATTTCTTTTCTTTTCTTTGGGGGTCGATAGGAGAAGACCATAATTAAATTGTTGAAGTGGCTCTTATATGCATTATTGTTGATCTGACAAAAGAGCCCATATTGCTTTGTCTTCTCCTGTTTATTGAATGCTCGTAGATTCCAGCTTAGTCCAATGCACGTGCACTCTTATTATTATTCACATCATTCGGTCGTGCAAGTGAAAGACAATTATGATGATATATGATGGACTGACTGAGATGAGAAAAGCTGGTATGAACTCGACCTCTTTTGTTTTTGTAAATATGATGAGTTCATCGTTCTTGATTCAACTTGTTATGAATAAACATGTTTGCAATGACAATTAGAGATCATAGTTGCTTGTGCCATGCTTGATTAGCTATGAGTTATAATGGTTTACCTAGCGTGCCAACATGCTATTGAGATGGTTATGATGTGGTATGATAGGGTGGTATCCTCTTTTGAATGATTTAAGTGACTTGACTTGGCACATGTTCACGCATGTAGTTGAAACAAATCAACATAGCCTTCACGATATTTATGTTCATGGTGGATTATATCCTACTCATGCTTGCATCCAATGTTTATTAATTTTAACGCATGTACATGGCTGTTGTCGCTCTCTAGTTGGTCACTTCCCAGTCTTTTGCTAGCCTTCACCTGTACTAAGCGGGAATACTTCTTGTGCATCCAATCCCTTAAACCCCAAAGTTATTCCAGATGAGTCCACTATACCTTCCTATATGTGGTATCTACCTGCCGTTCCAAGTAAATTTGTATGTGCCAAACTCTAAACCTTCAAATAAATATCATGTTTTGTATGCTCGAATAGCTCATGTATCAACTAGGGCTGTCCGTATATTCCATGTTAGGCGGGTTATTCTCAAGAGGAGTGGACTCCGCTCCTCACTTACGAGATAAATGGCTGGTCACCGGGATGCCCAGTCCCATGCTTTATGCAAACTAAATCAAAAATAATTGCAAAACAAAACTCCCCCCTGGGACCTGATGTATGTTGGAGGCACTCATTGTTTCGAGCAAGCCATGGATTGATGATTGTTGGTGGAGGGGGAGTATAAACTTTACCATGTTTAGGAACCTCCTATAATGTGTGTAGCATGGAAGATGTCGCTATCTCTTGGTTGTTATGTTGACAATGAAAGTATACCGCTCAAAATATTATTCATCTCTATTTCAAAACCCAGCTCTGGCACCTCTACAAATCCCTGCTTCCCTCTGCGAAGGGCCTATCTATTTACTTTTATGTTGACTCATCACCCTCTTATTAAAAGCACTAGCTGGAGAGCGCAGCTGTCATTCACATTCATTACTATTAATTTATATTGGGTGTCACTATGATTGGATCTCTTTTACCATGAGTTACAATGTCTAGTCAGTCCTTGATCTTTAAAGGTGCTCTGCATTTATGTTTTGCGGTCTCATAAAGGGCTTGCGAGGTACCATCTTGTTATATCATATTATGATTGTTTTGAGAAAGTGTTGTCATCCGAGATTTATTATTATGGCTTGCTAGTTGATTATGCTATTGACATGAGTAATCATGAGACCTGAGAATTATTGCAAATGTGGTTAGTTATAATCTTTGCTGAAAACTTGAATGCTAGCTTGACATATTTACAACAACAAGAGCAAACAGAGTTTGTAAAAGTTTTTCTTTATTTCTTCTAGTTTGTCAACTGAATTGCCTGAGGACAAGTGTAACGCCACGAGACCATTGCGCCAGGTGTCTTCCAGTTATTCATTGTTGTTGCCTTGTCATGTGCTTGCATGTCATGCATTTCATATCATGTCATCATGTGCATCGCATTTGCATATGTGTTCGTCTTATGCATCCGAGCATTTTTCCCGTTGTCCGTTTTGCAATCCGGCGCTCCTATGTCATCCGGCGTTCCCTTTTGCCTCTTTTCATGTGCGGGTGTTGAACGTTCTCCGATTGGACCGAGACTTGCCAAGCGGCCTTGGTTTACTACCGGTAGACCGCCTGTCAAGTTTCGTGCCATTTGGACTTCGTTTGATACTCCAATGGTTAACCGAGGAACCGAAAAGGCCTCGTGTGTGTTGCAGCCCAACACCGCTCCAAAGTGGCCCAAAACCCACCTAAACCCCCTCCATCATCTCGGTCATTCGATCACGATCGCGTGGCCGAAAACCGCACCGCATTTGGACTCTCCTAGCTCCCTCAACCTATAAATATGTGGTCTCCCCGAAATTTCGCGGACGAAACCCTAGTCTACCACCTCCCCGCGCCGCCGGACGAAAATTCCCACCGCGCCGGACATGTCCACCGGAGCCGGCCACATCACTCCGACCATTGGCGTGATGCCACGTCACCCCGCCGCCGCCGCTAGCTAACCGGGCGCTGCCACCTCACCGCGCCCGCTCAGCTCCTCCGCGCCAGGCCCGCGAGCCCACGGCCGGCCCTTCCGGCCCGGGTCGCCGCCGCCGCCTCCCAGCGGGCGCCCACGCCCGCGCCCG
>NC_041388.1:77080865-77089573 GCF_002162155.2 Triticum dicoccoides
CCGAGCCGCCCCATACCGGTGCGCTCCGCTCGCCGCCCGCCGGACCCGCCGCCTGCTCCGGCGCCGGCGACCTCCTCCGCCCCATCCCGCATGTTCCCCCGCGCCGACGCCTCTTTCCCCACCGGAACCGTGCCTCGCCGGCCTTCTTCCCTGAGTTCGGCCCGGCGAACCTCGTTCTGCGCGCGTCCCAATCTGGATCTGGAAGAGGTTGACTTTCCACCCCCCATCGAAATCTGCTAAGCCGCAGTAATTTTGAGCATACTTCATCATGTCATAACTTCATCACCGTTGCTCCGATTCGTGCGTGTAGCATATCAAATTGTTCGTCTCGACGAGTACTTCATTTCATTCCATTGCACCATGTTCATTTGAGCTCATCTTGATGCCCTAAATGCTATTGCAAGAGTGTTATATTAATTTCAGTTCCTTATCAGTAATTGGACTTTTGTCATTTTTGCCATGATTGATGTGTGCTGCATATGGCAATGAGCCCTACATGTGTTTTGACGTATGTCATGCCATCTTTACAGGGGTGTATGCCATGTATTTTTGTAATCTTTGTGGTGACTAGCACAAGCATGCAAAGTAGCCCTCGTAATGTTGCTGATTTCAAGGACTTAGAAATATTCTAAGTCTTTGTCCTGTCAATATTTTTATGCCATGTATTCATGTTGCTACAGAGTGATCCATACCTCTTTTGAGCATGATTAGTAAGGATGTTTTGTAGATATTGTTGTGCTCTATCCATGCATGTCTTTATTTGCAATTATGGAGCACCCTAGCTTGAGTCAATCGAGCTCTACTTTTGCTATAAAATGTTCCTGGCAGAATGTTTTCATGTTAAGCATTTTTGCCGAGCTTGTTGTAGTTGATCCATGCATGCTACGTTGTTGTTCTTGCCATGTTTAGCTTCCATGCCATGTCTACTTGCTGGGTGCATGATTAGTTTGTCAGGCAATGCCTTGTGGTGAGTGCTTCGAGCTCGTAAACATGCTTACTTGATATCTGTTTTGCCATGTTCTAGTTTTCTACTAAGTCTGAATCTGTTAACGATAATTGCTATGTTCACATGGTTGCCATTGTATTTTCTGATCCCTTTTGGCTTATGGTCAGTAAGGGACTTCTGTTGTATGCTTTGAGTAGCTTCATGCCATACCTTGCTTTGCCATGATATGTTCCTGTAGCATGTTGTTACCTTGCTCTAAACATTGCTTCCTGATGTTGAATTCCTGACATGTAGTTATTTTCACTAAGTCTGTAACCTGATATCTTTTGCACTTTTGCCATGCTTGTTTGAACCTGCTATTGAGTGAATTAGCCGTAGCTCAGTGTTCATTTTTTGTCAAGCCTCTTGAGTGGATCCCTGCCATGTGCTTGTTGTTATGTTAGAGTGCAGTAGCTTGTTGTTCTTGATGCATTTAAATGGTCTCGTGCTATTAATTGCAGATCGGTGCCATATTTGTTTTGCTTGTCATTTGCAAACCGTGCATCCGATTCCGATGAACTTCTTATCGATTTCGACTGAAATCAATTCCTCTTTCCAGTGGCACTCTTGGATTTCCAAGTTGAGGCCAGGTTCAATCTTTCCCTTCCGAAGCATGCATATGCATCGCATATCGCATCCCGCATAGCATGCCATGTTTTGCATCATGTTGTTTGTGCATTGCACCGTGGTTGATTGTGTCTCCCTTTGCTTGTTGTTCTTGCTTTGGGTAGAGCCAGGAGACGAGTTCGTGTTCGAGGACCGGTTGAGTACGTTTACGAGGATCAAGCTTTCGTCTTCTCGGAAAACTTTGCAGGCAAGATGACCATACCCTCGAAATCACTTCTATCTTTGCTTGCTAGATGCTCGCTCTTTTGCTATGCCTATGCTGCGATACCTACCACTTGCTTATCATGCCTCCCATATTGCCATGTCAAACCTCTAACCCACCTTGTCCTAGCAAACCGTTGTTTTGGCTATGTTACCGCTTTGCTCAGCCCCTCTTATAGCGTTGCTAGTTGCAGGTGAAGATTGGAGTTTATTCCTTGTTGGAACATGGATATTTTGTTGGGATGTCACAATATCACTTATTTAATTAATGCATCTATATACTTGGTAAAGGGTGGAAGGCTCGGCCTTATGCCTGGTGTTTTGTTCCACTCTTGCCGCCCTAGTTTCTATCATACCGGTGTTATGTTCCTTGATTTTGCGTTCCTTACACGGTTGGGTTATAATCGGAACCCCTTGATAGTTCGCCTTGAATAAAACTCCTCCAGCAAGGCCCAACCTTGGTTTTACCATTCGCCACCTAGCCTCTTTTTCCCTTGGGCCGGCCAGCCCAACGGTCATCTTTATTTTAAACCCCCCCGGGCCAGTGCTTCTCTAAGTGTTGGTCCAACCCAGAGCACCGTGCGGGGCCGTCCCTTGGCAACTTGGGTTACGTTGGCTCCCGTACGCTTAGATTATCCGGTGTGCCCTGAGAACGAGATATGTACAGCTCCTATCGGGATTTGTCGGCACAGCGGGTGGTCTTGCTGGTCTTGTTTTACCATTGTCGAGATGTCTTGTAACCGGGATTCCGAGTCTGATCGGGTTGTCTTGGGAGAAGGAATATCCTTCATTGACCGTGAGAGCTTGTGATGGGCTAAGTTGGGACACCCTTGGAGGGTTTTGAACTTTCGAAAGCCGTGCCCACGGTTATGGGCAGATGGGAATTTCTTAATGTCCGGTTGTAGAAAACCTGAAACTTAACTTAATTAAAATGCATCAACCGCGTGTGTAGCCGTGATGGTCTCTTTCCGGCGGAGTTCGGGAAGTGAACACGATGTTGGACTTATGCTTGACGTAGGTTGTTCTAGGATCGCTTCTTGATCATAGTTTCTCGAACGTGCTTTGCCTTCTCTTCTCGCTCTCATTTGCGTATGTTAGCCACCATATATGCTAGTGCTTGCTGCAGCTCCACCTCATACCTTTTCCCTACCTATAAGATGAAATAGTCTTGATCGCGAGGGTGTGAGATTGCTGAGTCCCCGTGACTCACAGATACTTCCAAAACCAGCTTGCAGGTGCCGATGATATCGTGCAGGTGGCGCAACCGAGCTCAAGGAGGAGCTCTATGAAGATCTTGTTCATTGTGTTGTTTCGTTTCAGTTGATCAGTAGTGGAGCCCAGTTGGGGCGATCGGGGACATTGTTGCTTTTGGGGTTGTCTTTATTTTGGTTCCGTAGTCGGACCTTGATTGTATCTGGATGTTGTAATGCTTTATTCATGTATTGTGTGAAGTGGCGATTGTAAGCCAACTATGTATCTCTTTCCTTATTCAGTACATGGGATGTGCAAAGATTACCCCTCTTGTGACATTGCTTACAATGCGGTTATGCCTCTAATTCGTGCTTCGACACGTGGGAGATATAGCCGCATCATGGGCGTTACAACAAGCAGGGGTTTAAGCTTGGGGGAGTTGATACGTCTCCGTCGTATCTACTTTTCCAAACACTTTTGCCCTTGTTTTGGACTCTAACTTGTATGATTTGAATGGAACTAACCCAGATTGACGCTGTTTTCAGCAGAACCGCCATGATGTTGTTTTATGTGCAGAAAACAAAAGTTCTCGGAATGACCTGAAACTCCACGGAATATCTTACAATAAATAATAAAAAATCATCACCAAAGATGAAGACCACGGGGCCCACACCCTGCTCACGAGGGTGGGGGGCGTGCCCCCCTAGGGCGCGCCCCCTACCTCGTGGGCCCCCTGGAGACCTCCCGACTCCAACTCCAACTCTATATATCTGCCCTAAAACCTCTCAGGAGGGCTAATTTGGAGTCCGTTCTGGGCTCCGGAGAGGGGGATTCGTCGCTGTCGTCATCATCACCCATCCTCCATCACCAATTTGATGATGCTCACCGCTGTGCGTGAGTAATTCCATCATAGGCTTGCTGGACGGTGATGGGTTGGATGAGATTTATCATGTAATCGAGTTAGTTTTGTTAGGGTTTGATCCCTAGTATCCACTATGTTCTGAGATTGATGTTGCTATGACTTTGCTATGCTTAATGCTTGTCACTAGGGCCCGAGTGCCATGATTTCAGATCTGAACCTATTATGTTTTCATCAATATATGAGTGTTCTTGGTCCTATCTTGCAAGTCTATAGTCAGCTATTATGTGTTATGATCCGTTAACCCCGAAGTGACAATAATCGGGATACTTACCGGTGATGACCGTAGTTTGAGGAGTTCATGTATTCACTATGTGCTAATGCTTTGTTCCGGTTCTCTATTAAAAGGAGGCCTTAATATCCCTTAGTTTCCATTAGGACCCCACTGCCATGGGAGGGTAGGACAAAAGATGTCATGCAAGTTCTTTTCCATAAGCACTTATGACTATATTCGGAATACATGCCTACATTACATTGATGAACTGGAGCTAGTTCTGTGTCACCCTATGTTATGACTGTTACATGATGAACCACATCCGGCATAATTATCCATCATTGATCCGATGCCTACAATCTTTCCATATACTGGTTTACGCTTATTTACTTTCCCGTTGCTATTGTTACAATCACTACAAAGTACGAAAAGCATTACTTTGCTTTCGTTACTCTTTTGTTACCGTTACCATCACTATCATATTACTTTGCTACTAAACACTTTGCTGCAGATACTAAGTTTCCAGGTGTGGTTGAATGGACAACTCAGCTGCTAATACTTGAGAATATTCTTTGGCTCCCCTTGTGTCGAATCAATAAATTTGGGTTGAATACTCTACCCTCGAAAGCTGTTGCGATCCCCTATACTTGTGGGTTATCAGTTACTCAAGTTTTGTCGAGACCTCTGTCTATTGTTTCTCTGGCCCGACAAATGACTTCTCGAGTTTTCGTTCCGGACGTGTCTATCAAGATGGGCGACTATAAGTTTTTGTCTTCTCCTAATGTTCTTGGTGACTCCGATATTGATCTAATTCTCGGCATGGACTGGCTTTCTAAGCACAAGGCTCAACTTGATTGTGCTGCCAGGCAGATTCAATTGACACACTCGTCTGAGGATGTGATCATTTTTGCCACTCGTGATGATACCATTCGACTGTTTTCTCTCAATGAGAAGGGCGAGTTGGATGCCATCTCTCAGATTCCAGTCGTTTGTGAATATCAAGACGTCTTTCCAGAAGAGCTTCTAGGAATGCCTCCTCACCGGCCAGTTGAATTCGTCATTGATCTTGAGCCTGGCACGGAACCTGTTTGCAAACATCCTTACAAGCTTGGACCAGAAGAGTTGAAGGAGCTGAAGAAACAACTCGATATACAAGAGCGTATGGGTCTGATCCGACCAAGTTCTTCTCCATGGGGTTGTGGTGTTCTTTTTGTCAAGAAGAAGGATGGAATGGACCGACTCTGTGTCGACTACCATCCATTGAACAAGAAGACCATAAAGAACAAGTACCCACTTCCCAACATCAACGAGCTTTTCGTCGAGCAACTCAAAGGTGCTCAAGTATTCTCCAAGCTTGACCTCCTTATGGGTTATCATCAGATTCGCATTCGTGAACAAGATATCCCCAAGACAACATTCAGAACAAGCTACGGTTCTTACACTGTCATGTCTTTCGGCCTTGTCAACGCTCCTCCAACATTCTCTCGCATGATGAAGTTCATCTTCAACCCCTACACAAATGACTTCGTCTTGGTCTATCTCGATGACATTTTGGTCTTTTCCAATAACAAAGAGGATCATGCCAAGCACTTGAGATTGGTGCTGGAAAAACTCAGAGAACATCAGTTCTACGCGAAGTTTTCAAAGTACGAGTTTTGGCTCGATGAGGTTCTCTACCTTGGGCATATCATCTCCGCCAAGGGCATAGCTGTTAATCCTGAGAAGGTGTCTGCAATTGTGAATTGGGAACCTCCTCAGAATGTGAAGCAGCTCCGCAACTTCCTTGGGCTCGCAAGCTATTGTCGAAGGTTCATTGAGAATTTCTCTAAGATCGCGAAGCCTCTTTCCAACCTCCTGCAGAAGCATGTGAAGTATGTCTGGACGCTGAATGTGACATCGCTTTCAACACCCTCAAAGAGAAGTTAGTCACAGCTCCAGTTCTGACTCCTCCTGATGAATCCAAACCATTCGAGGTTTTCTGTGATGCTTCCCTTCAAGGTCTCGGTGCTGTGTTAATGCAAGAGAATAAAGTTGTGGACTATACCTCTCACCAGTTGAAGCCCAACAAAAAGAACTACCTCACTCATGACCTCAAGTTGGCGGCAGTTGTCCATGCTATTTTAACATGGAGACATCTCTTGTTGGGAAGAAAAGTGGACATCTTCACTGATCATAAGAGTCTCAAGTACATCTTCACTCAGCCCAACCTCAACCTCAGGCGGACTCGTTGGGTAGAAATGATTCAAGAGTATAATCCGAGTATTGAATATACTCCAGGCAAGGCCAATGTCATTGCTGACGCTTTGAGTAGGAAGGCTTACTGCAACAGTTTGATTCTTAAGCCCTTCCAAGCGGATCTCTGTGAAGCTTTCCGCAAACTTAATCTCCAAGTTGTTCCTCAAGGATTCCTTGCCAACCTCCAAGTCTCTCCTACTTTGTAAGATCAGATTCATGAGGCTCAACTTCTTGATGCCATGGTGAAGAAGGTGAAGTTTGGGATTCCCAAGAGCCAACCCAAGTACAAGTGCTATTGCCTTGATGAAAAATATACTCTTTTCTTCGAGGATCGCATTGTTGTCCCTAAGGGTGACCTTCATAAAGTCATTATGAACGATGCTCACAATTCACTCCTATCTATTCATCCGGGAAGTACGAAGATGTACCATGACCTTAAGCAGTCGTATTGGTGGACTCGAATGAAGCATGAGATTGCTCAATTCGTGAATGAATGTGATGTCTGCAGAAGAGTGAAAGCAGAACACCAACGACCAGCTGGTCTCCTCCAACCTCTTGCCATTCCGGAATGGAAGTTTGACCATATTGAGATGGACTTCGTGACTGGATTTCCCAAGTCCAAGCGTGGCAATGATGCTATCTTTGTTGTCATCGACAAGCTCACTAAAGTGGCTCATTTTCTTCCTATCAAAGAATCTATCACAACAGCTCAGTTAGTAGAGCTATATACCTCCAGGATTGTCTCTTTGCATGGCATTCCGCAGTTGATATCTTCAGATCGTGGAAGCATCTTTACCTCTAAGTTCTGGGACTCCTTTCAGAAGGCTATGTGCACCAACATTTGCTTCAGCACAACCTTTCATCCTCAAACTAGTGGCCAAGTCGAGCGAGTCAATCAAATTCTTGAAGATATGCTCAGGGCATGTGTCATTTCTTTCGGTATGAAGTGGGAAGATTGTCTTCCATATGCCGAGTTCTCCTACAACAACAGCTTCCAAGCGAGTTCGGGCAAGGCCCCATTCAAAATTCTTTATGGCAGAAAGTGTCGTACTCCTCTTAATTGGTCAGAGACTGGTGAACGCCAACTTCTTGGCAATGACTTGATCACAGAGGCTGAAGAAATGTGCAAGGTCATTCGTGAAAATCTCAAAGCCGCGTAATCGCGCCAGAAGAGTTACTATGATAGCAAGCATCGTGACTTGGCTTTTGAGATCGGAGACCATGTCTACCTCCACGTCTCTCCAATCAAAGGTACTCATCGCTTTGGTATCAAAGGGAAGCTTTCCCCTAGATACGTGGGTCCTTTCAAGATCATTGGCAAAAGAGGTGATCTCGCCTATCAACTTGAGCTTCCATCCAACTTTGCAAATGTGCACGACGTGTTTCACGTGTCTCAGCTTCGCAAGTGTTTCAAGACTCCTGACCGCACCATCAACTTTGAAGAGATTGATCTCCAAGAAGACCTGTCTTATCATGAGCATCTCGTTGCTATTCTTGAAGAAACTGAGCGCAAGACTCGCAACAAGTCTATCAAATTCCTGAAAGTGAAGTGGTCACATCATTCCGACCGTGAAGCCACCTGGGAACGCGAGGACCACCTCCGTTCCGAATATCCAGAGTTTTTCCAGTCCTAGATCTCGGGACGAGATCCTTTCGTAGTGGTGGAGTGTTGTAACGCCCCATATGTAACTTGCCATATTTGTATTCCAACTCTTGCCATTTTCGGCACTAAGTTATGATATTCCCTCGTGGTTGAGTTTTGTGTTCATTTTGCATTTTGCCCATGTCATGCATCTCATATCATGTCATCATGTGCATCGCATTTGCATACGTGTTCGTCTCATGCAACCGAGCATTTTCCCCGTTGCCTGTTTTGCATTCCAGCACTCCTATGTCCCCCGGTGTCCCCTTTTGCCTCTTTTCGTGTGCGGGTGTTAAACGTTCTCGGATTGCACCGAGACTTTCCAAGCGGCCTTGGTATACTACTGGTAGACCGCATGTCAAGTTTTGTCCCATTTGGACTTCGTTCGATACTCCAACGGTTAACCATGGAACCGTAAAGGCCTTGTGTGTGTTGCAGCCCAACACCCCTCCAAAGTGGCCCAAAACCCAGCTAAACCCCCTCCATCCTCTCGGTCGTTCCATCACCATCGCGTGGCCGAAAACCGCACCTCATTTGGACTCTCATAGCTCCCTCTATCTATAAATAGGTGCACCCCTCCGAAATTCGCGGTCCAGAAACCCTAGCCCCGCTCCTCCGCGCCGCCGGACACGTCCGCTCCGGCCGGACGCGTCCGCACTGCCCCTCCACCGAATCTCATGCCACCACGTGTCCC
>NC_041388.1:77089644-77113704 GCF_002162155.2 Triticum dicoccoides
CGCCCGCCGCCGCGTACCTCGCCGCCCTCGGTGTCCGCGCCCGAATCCGGTGAGATCCGGCCGGATCCGCCCCGGATCCGCCATCTCCGGCGAGCCCCGCGCCGGCGAGCCTCGGTTCCCGTGCCCCGTTGACTTTTCCCAAAGGTTGAATTTCTCTAAGTCCCGAAACTTTTGCATTATGTTGCTCTGTTCATCAGGCCACATCTCATCCTTCGTACGTCCGTTTTGCGCGTGTGATATATCAAATTGTTCGTTTGGATGTCCTCTTCATTTGACCCCATTGCACCATGCTTGTTTGAGTCCATCTTGATGCCTAAAATGCTGTTGAAAGAGTGCTATTTAATGTTAGTTTCTGTTTCTTAACAGATTATGGACATTTGTCATTTTTGCCATGTTTAATGTGTGCTGCCTATGAACTTGAGCCCTACATGTGTTTTGGGCTATGCCATGCCATCTTTATAGGTGTGTATGCCAGGTATTTTTGTGATCAATGTGGTGACTAGCACAAGCATGCAAAGTAGCTCTCGTGATGTTGCTGATTTCAGGGACTTAGAATTCTTCTAAGTCATTTCCCTGATGTTATTTTTATGCCATGTATTCATGTTGCTACAGAGTGATCCATGCCTCTTTTGAGCATGTTCGATAAGGATGAATTTGAGATATTTTTATGTTCTATCCATCCATGTCTTTGTTTGCAATTATAGAGTACCCTAGCATGACCCAATCTTGCTCTACTTTTGCTATAAAATATTCCTGGTAGATTGTTAACGTGTTAATCAATTTTGCCGAGGTTGTTGTAGTTGATCCATGCATGCTAGGAGTTGGTTCTTGCCATGGTTAGCTACTTGAACATGTCTTCTTGCTAGGCGTATGCTTAGTTTGTCATGCAATGCCTTGTGGTGAGTGCATCGAGTTCGCAAACATGCCTACGTAACTCTGTTTTTGCCATGTCCAGTTTTCTGCTAAGTCTGAATCTGTTAACGATACTTGCTATGTTTACATGGGTGCCATCATGTCTTCTGATCCCTTTTGACTTATGGTCAGTAAGGGACTTCTGTTATATGCTTTGAGTAGTTTCATGCCATGCCTTTCTTTGCCATGATATGTTCCTGTAGCATGTTGTTATCTTGCTCTAAACATTGCTTCCTGATGTTAATTCCTGACATGTTATTTTCACCAAGTCTGTGAACCTGATATCTTTTGCACTTTTGCCATGCTTGTTTGAACCTGCTATTGTGTGATTTAGCCGTAGCTCAGTTTTCATCTTTTGTCAAGCTTCTTGAGTGGATCACTGCCATGTGCTTTGCTGCTATGTTAGAGTGCAGTAGCTTATTTTCGTGATGCATTTTAGATGGCATCGTGCTGTTAATCGTAGAATAGTGCCATTATTGTTTTGCTTGCCATTTGCAAACCGTGCATCCGATTCCGGTGATCTTTATATCGATTTCGATCGAAATCAACTCATCTTTCCAGAGGCACTCTTGGTTTTCCAAGTTGAGGCCCGGTTCAATCTTTTCCTTTCGGAGCACGCATATGCATTGCATATCACATCCCGCATATCATGCCATGTTTTGCATCATGTTGCTTGCGCATTGCACCGTGGTTGATCGTGATTCCCTTTGCTTGTGTTCTTCCTTTGGGTAGAGCTGGGAGACGAGTACGTGATCGAGGAACCCATTGAGTACACTTACGAGGATCAAGCTTACGTCAACTCGGAGAACTTTGCAGGCAAGATGACCATACCCTCGAAATCACTTCTATCTTTGCTTGCTAGTTGCTCGCTCTATTGCTATGCCTATCCCGCGATACCTACCACATGCTTTATGATGCCTCCCATATTGCCATGTCAAACCTCTAACCCACCTTGTCCTAGCAAACCGTTGTTTGGCTATGTTACCGCTTTGCTCAGCCCCTCTTATAGCGTTGCTAGTTGCAGGTGAAGATTGGAGTTTGTTCCGTGTTGGAACTTGTTTCTTGTTGGGATATCATTATTATATCTTGTTTACTTTAATGCACCTATATACTTGGTAAAGGGTGGAAGGCTCGGCCTTATGCCTGGTGTTTTGTTCCACTCTTGCCGCCCTAGTTTCTGTCATACCGGTGTTATGTTCCTTGATTTTGCGTCCCTTACGCGGTTGGGTTATAATGGGAACCCCTTGACAGTTCGCCTTGAATAAAACTCCTCCAGCAAGGCCCAACCTTGGTTTTACCATTTTCCACCTAGCCTTTTTTTCCCTTGGGTTCCGCGGACTCAAGGGTCATCTTTATTTTAAACCCCGGGCCAGTGCTCCTCTGAGTGTTGGTCCAAACTAGAGCCCCTTGCAGCGCCACCTCGGGGAAACTCGAGGGTTGGTTTTAGTTGTACGGATTGCTTATCCGGTGTGCCTTGAGAACGAGATATGTGCAGCTCCTATCGGGATTTGTCAGCACATTTGGGTGGCTTTGCTGGTCTTGTTTTACCATTGTCGAGATGTCTTGTAACCGGGATTCCGAGTCTGATCGGGTCGTCCTGGGAGAAGGAATATCCTTCGTTGACCGTGAGAACTTGTGATGGGCTAAGTTGGGACACCCCTGCAGGGTTTGAACTTTCTAAAGCTATGCCCGTGGTTATGGGCAGATGGGAATTTGTTAATGTCCGGTTGTAGAAAACTTGAAACTTAACTTAATTAAAATGGATCAACCGCGTGTGTAGCCGTGATGGTCTCTTTTTAGCGGAGTCCGGGAAGAGAACACGGCCTCGTGTTATACTTGAACGTAAGTAGTTCTAGGATCACTTCTTGATCATAGATTCTCGAACGTGCTTTGCCTTCTCTTCTCGCTCTCTTTTGCGTAGGTTAGCCACCATATATGCTAGTGCTTGCTGCAGCTCCACCTCATACCTTTGACCTACCCATAAGCTTAAATAGTCTTGATCGCGAGGGTGTGAGATTGCTGAGTCCCCGTGACTCACAGATTACTTCCAAAACCAGATGCAGGTGCCGATGATGTCATTCCAGGAGATGCGACTGAACTCAAGTGGGAGTTCGATGAGGACTCAGGACGTTACTATGCTTCCTTTCCAGACGATCAATAGTGGAGCCCAGTTGGGGTGATTGGGGATATTATGCATTTGGGGTTGTCTTTATTTTGGTTCCGTAGTCGGACCTTGATTGTATCTGGATGATGTAATGCTATATTTATGTATTGTGTGAAGTGGCGATTGTAGGCCAACTATGTACCTCTTTCTTATTTAGTACATGGGATGTGTAAAGATTACCCCTCTTGCGACATGCCTACAATGCAGTTATGCCTCTAAGTCGTGCTCCGACACGTGGGAGATATAGCCGAATCGTGGGTGTTACACTAAGGCCTTTACCAGCAAGGAAAAGAATCACTTTCACAGTTATTTAACTTGACCCCAACAGACCCCCCATGAGTAAGTTGCTGGATCCAACTAGTCCATTTACCCCCAAAACCTCTAAGCTCCAGGAGTTTCATAAGGAAATCAAGGTCAACTTTATCGAAGGCAGTCTAAACTAGAACTACCGTCCAGAGAAAAATTCTCACAAATAGAGCCTTCAGATCTGTTTTGGTGAGGGTAAATAAAGGAAGAGCATTCAATGCCATCATTAAGAGAAGTTACATCTACACCAATCTTAGCAGCAATGGCATTGAAGGAAGGATCATTAAAGTTGGAGAAGGAAGTGTGTTTCATACCCTGGGGTTTTTGCACTTCCAGGTTCTGAACCTCTTTGAGCTGTTGAGCCTTTTCAATAATGGTTCTCTGGTCACCAGCTACCCTGGCACTGGTTCTGGTGGCTTGAACATGACCCCATTTGGGAAGGTGCTTCTCCTTAGGAAGGGCAGGGAAGTCAGAGTTGTATTTTGAGTCCAAATTGTCTAGGAGTTTAGTTGTTTCAACAAGTGCCTCTTGATCCTCTTATAGATCTACAGAACCTTCTAATTCCATCAGATCATCATCTTCCAGGAGCTCCATCTCCCTGAGGAGGTTGATTCCATCAGTTTCATCAAGCACAGAATTCAAGATCTTTTCCTGGATGCTGAGTTGAGGAGTGTATGGAGAATCGGGGAGGTGTGTCTTGAGGACTGAAGTGGGTGTAGTTTCTTCAAGCATTTGATTGTGGCCAAAAGACTGTCCTCTGATGTTAGGGGCCCCAGAATTGGCAGCAGGCCCTTTATCTGATTCAGATCTAGAGCTCCTATTGGATTCAACATCTTTAGTAAGATTGGTACCAGTTTCAGCTACATAGACATATGTACCGGCAGAGAGGTTGGTGGAGGTGCCAGTTTCAGTGGGGGTTAAGGACTCCACCTCAATGAGTAGCCCGTAGATTTTGTTCCCAACTCCAAAAAGCCTTTCAGTAGGGATTTTGGAGGGATCTTTACATAAGATTTTGACCCTAACAGTTTCATAGAATGACTTGGAATTATGCTGCCAATCCACATCCAGTAAGACCCCCAGAGTGGGAGTGATTTGATCCAGCATAGTCCAGTCACACCACTCGGGGGTTCAATTTCCTGATCTTGATCCAAGTTTCCTGGAGGTCCTCTTCAGCCTCAATCCTGCCTTTCCAGACTTCAACATTGACTACAACATTGTCTTTTTTGAGACCAAAACAGGGGTATCCAGCAACTTGAACTACATCTATTTCAGGAGGGAATTTGACCAAGAATGTCCACTCATCTAGGGCATTGATTGGCCAGTTCCAGTTGGTTTTGTAAATGTCTGCAAACTTAGTGGCAAGTTCCTGCTTGTTCACTTCACTAGCTTCTACCAGAACAATCCCCACATTCTTTAGGGAGCCATGATACTGAGCATTTTCATCAGGTGGGTCTATGTGGTAGAACCCTAATCCTGGAGCAGCACTTCCAACATATCTAGCAGAACTGTGGGTTTTCCTTCTGACAGGGCAATTCTCAACTTTATGGGTAACCATTTTGCAGATAAAACAACTCTTGGGCTTGACACATTTATCCAAATGATGCCCTGGTTCCCCATAGTTGTAGCAGATCACCTCAGAGTATGCCATAAGGCCCGAAGCAGGGGCAGGAGCAGTTTTCTGGATGTCCTGTCTCTTCTTTTGCTGATTCTTACCTTGAGATTTCCCACTGATCTGAGAGTCAGAACCACCAGCAGATTGATCTTGGGCAATTAAAGGAGCCTGCCCAGATTGTGCCCCCATTTGGGGCGGAGGTGGGCCGTACCTCTGCCCAACCGGCGCTCCCCCCAATTGTGATAAGGGAAATTCATCGGAGTTCCTGGTTCCTTCTCATCCTCCAGCCAGATGTTGTCTCTCAGGAAGCATAAATAACCACCAGACACCTCAATTGATGCAGATTGAAGCCTAATTTCAATCTTCTGCAGGTTTGGGGGAGAGGTAAGGTAGGGGATCCACCTGCTCCGGCTTCGGTGGCGTGTTGGTTGGCATGAGTCCAGTCAAGCATTTCCATCTCGCAACACGGCGTGGATCTCTTGAATTCACTTCTCCTTTCGCCCATCGAACGAACGCAATCGGTGGCTCCCTGGGGTGGGGCATCCTGTGCTTCTCCGAGAAATCTCCTTCGAAGTAGATCCGCAGGGCTAGATTCAGCAGCTCCCAATCCACATGATCCTTGCACATCCGAGCATACCTGAGCGAGTGAGAGAACGGATTCGGTCCTTCCTCGGCTTCCTCCCTCGCAGCTTCCTCCTCTGCTTCCCTCCATTCGCACGTGCACTGGGTCTAGGAGAGAGCATCGTCGCGGATCCGGATCGCCCGCTCCCTCCATCTCCTCCCTTGAGTCTCCCACAGCACCGCCGACGTGACGGAGTTGAGCGGCTGGAGCATCCGCGGGAAGGCTTTGTAGACATGTGGGAGATGCATCTTGTTCATCTGCTTGTCTTCCAGCCATTCCCCCGTGGATATGGCCGGCGACTCCATGGGGTGCGCAGGCAGACTTGCTGAGGGTGGTAGGCGCGCCCGGAGTAAGGAGGCAGGGGGTGGCGGCGAGATCTATGGCGGTGGCGAGGGTGGAGGTAGTGGCGGGGGCGGCGGCGAGGGTGGAGGTGGTGGCGGGGGAGAAGGGGATCGCGAGAGCGGTCATCTATTTGCCAATTATGTGAACTAAACAGTCAACATATAAACTAATTTAAATATATATAATATAGTTAGAAGGGAAACATAAGTTGGACATGGTGTTCCTATTCTTATATAGAAAAATAGAACAGACCTCTGCGTTTTCTTCAAAAAAATACATAAATTGGGCTGCCAAAAATAAAACCTCGGACAGGAGGTCCATAGGCTGGTCGATACATGACAGCCCTAAGAAAATACAAACAGGCCTATGGACCTCCCATCCGAGGTCGTGGGTTGCGCATGTTAAAAATGAAAGGCTAGACGGGGCAACACAAAACCACATCCAACACTTGCCAAAACTTCGTCCCTCATTTTCTCTGTGTTTCACACACTCGACATTGTGTGAGCATTTTGCCTGTGCATCATATGAAGATGTGCTATGCATGAATGTTGATCAGCATAATGTTAACTGGCTGGTAGTTCCATTTTTGACCATGAATAAAACTTCCAACATGATGTTAACCCTGTTTGAAAAGGCCGTGTTAATATAAATGATCTGCCTCTGAAAGTTGCAGTTTCTTATCTGAAACTAAACTTGCAGTTTCTTATCTGAAACTGAAACTTGCAGTTTCTTCTCTGAGAATCACATTGTCTGCACTTTTATACTCCTATGAAACTACATCTTTTAAGTGCTAAAAATAGATATCTAGAATTCATAAAATAATTCATATGCTCAATACCGCAAATCTGAAATTCAAAAGACATACATATATGAAAGTACTCTCAAAATACACAAGACAAAACACAATTCACAACCTGCAAATAATGACAACCCTAAGCTCCTCCTGACAATTCATAACCTACCTGACTATTGGGCTGGGGGGGGGGCAGCCCCCTCCTATTCCTCGGTGGCAGACAGCCGCCCCGTGAGATGATGTGAACGGCGAGGGAGACGATGGTGGGGAAGTGTCGTCGGGCCAACTGCTTTTCTCCTCTTGTAGTTGGGTTCGATCGACGAAGACTCCACCGGCTCGCTCTGGCAGGACACCCTCACAAACGGCACCCTGTAGATGCTCGATCCTTCAATCTCTGGTGGATGCTCCATCTGGGATCGATACTCCCACCACCGCTCCCTCACGATCGGATTCGGTGAATCTATTTGCTCCATGGCCCAGAGGAGCAGCTCTATGTACTCCGGCGCGACTCCCTCCGGGAGTATCGCCGCCTTTTCGCTCTGTTGCAGATATTTGGCCATGGATGTCGCCGTTGCCGCTAGTTGGTCCTTGTTGTCAAACCAAGACTATATCTCCAACATCCTAGTTAGCTTCACAGGGCCGCCGTCTGCGATCCTCACGTATCGGTTGTACTCCTCCATCGAAGTAACTACTTCTCCACAACACCTTCACTCGTCGGCGGTGGTTTTTGAATGGAAGAGGAGAGGAGAACGCTGGTTTTAGATTAGAATGGGAGAGGAGCGATGCTGGTTTTGGACTGGAACAGGAGAGGAGGGGTGGTGGTTTTGAAATGGAAGAGGAGAGGAGCGACGCTGCATTTAGATTGGAACAGGAGAGGAACGGCGGTGGTTTAAGAGGAGAAGAGCGGAAGATCGGCGCTGGTCTTGGAAGTATTTTTTTGTTGTTTTGCGTATGTTGGGTCAAAGTTTGACCACGTACTGTATTTGACAAGCAAAATGTGAATGCATGTCACCAAAAATTGTATCATTTGGTTCGTATCTGAATGTACTTTCAAATCATATTATTTTTGCAATGTATAACATATATTTTATGTGCGAAAATCATGGTCAATTATGACCCAGAATAAAAGGGAGACTAGTTAATGTGGGGTCACTTTCTTAATTGAAGGGTAAATTGATTTTGATTTTGATCCAGTCACAGCGCACCGGCCCTCTTGTCCAATCCTAAATCGCTGCCGCATGCTCCTCTCCCTCTTCTCCATTGCAAAACCACCTCCTCTCCTCTCCATCATCTCCATTCCAAAACCACCGTCTCGCCTCTCCCTCTTCTGATCTTCTCCATTGCAAACCACCTCCTCTCCTCTCCATCATCTCCATTCCAAAACCACCGTCTCGCCTCTCCCTCTTCTCTATTGCAAGACCATCATCTCTCCTCCATTTTCTAGACGCTTTGCTCCATGGCGCGGGCGCAATCCATGGATACAAAATTAGTATATTGTATACTATTTAAAAGTCGAGGGCGGGGCTTTTCCTGCGCGGTAGGCGGCGGGGCAGTTTCGCCTAGTCGGTTCGACAGAGACGCGAGAAGACGAGGGAGTAGGCTGCTGCAAATGTAGGGTTGTGTGATTTGATAGCGAGTTACTGCTGGACAGGTGGGTCCCCATGATTTGACTTGCTGTTATCATTTTAACTGCGGTGCTACGACCGGCGTGAGTCTGCCGATTCCTGACCACCTCCATACAGGTGCCTCTCCCAATGCTCCACCATGTAGTAGAGGCTGGCTCTTGCATGAGAGCCCACTTCGTCTCCACTTTTTCCTTGCCTCTCTTTCCTCCACATATGCAAAAATGCCATGTAAAGCGCACTATTGTACTTACTTTTACTTGCTCCTACAGGTGCTTAAGCTTGCCACATAGGCATAAAGTCTATTGTGGCAAGTTAATCAAGAAGAGAGAGACTAGTTTGGTGACCTAAGGAAGAAACGGTGGTAAGCGCGTGTACCTAGGTGAAAAGACAATTTTGAGTCTATAGCTAATTAAATGAAGCAAACTTAGCAACAACATTTCATTGGAAGAGGTCACTCCTTGGCAAATGCAATAAATACTAGTACTCCCTGTGTCCCATAATATAAGAACGTTTTTGGCACTAGACTAGTGTCAAAAACATTCTTATATTATGGGATGGAGGGAGTACGAAGAAAGAGATAGAGAGGAGTAAAAAAATACACTTATAGCCAACCTTATAGCCAACCTTGTTGTAGTATGAGTGACTAAGTGATGACTATGTATGACATGCCAACATCAGATAGCCTAACACACTGTGTTAAATCTCCAAGGGAACGACCGCGCAAGCGACGCGACAGTCGTGGTAGGCGCGACCATGATACGGGCTACTGGCAGCCCTTGGATCTGAGATCAAATGGTCGCATGCTAAGTTGCTGAAAATTTGCAGAATAACCCTCCAGGATAGGATATTCACCCATAGATCTAGAATCACGCCATGCAACCGTTCGATCTCAGATCCAAGGGCTCTCGGAAGCCCGTATCATGGGAGAATGGAAAGCCACTACCCTGCTGTTCGCACGCTGGCAGTTCGCTCCTACTTGTCCTCGCACGTCCTTCAATACTACGGCGGTTCGCTCCTAGTCGTCCCATCCGTTCACATTACTGCAGTTCCACTAATCCTAACCCTCCTCCCAAATCCATGGCAGCCAAATCTCCACGATCGGTGGTGAGTACAAGGTTAGAACCATCACTGGCGATGAGTTCGACGTCATCTACACCCGTTCTTCTGCGACGGTGAAAGGATGCCTTTCTCGCTTCTGACGCATGTTCGAAAACTCAGATGATGAGTGGGTCGCTGGGCTAGATGTTGAGTACACCACAGTCCTGGGACCAGAGAAGGATCTAAAGGACGAAGAGAGGAAGAAGCCCGCCGTGATCCAGGTTTGCGTACATAACATTTTCTTGGTCTACCACATATGCCATGCCGATGTTGAGTGCCAGGATTTTAAGAACTTCCTTAAGGACAAAACAGTGAAATTTGTTACTGTACACTTTAAGAACGACAGGGATGTCCTACGTGGATAGGTCTCGTTGTAGGCAACCCCTTCGACCTCCAGAAGAATCGGTTGGTGTCCTCTCGTCAGCCTTCAATGTTGACCCTGGCAGGAGCCATGGTTCATCCTTCGTATGGTAAATTGGAGAAACCTCCATACACGTTTCATCATCATGCATGGCAGCGGAATGTACTAGATAAAGACCACATCCACTACGCTGCAATGGATGGCTACCTTTGCTTCAATATCTACAAGGGTTGGATGAAGAGCAATAGCCAAGTGTGCGGTTCAAGCAAAGAAGTATCGGCCAAGAGGAAGAGGCACAAGGACGAAGTCGAGGACGTGGACGAGGACTCCGAGTAAGGTGGCAGTGTCATTGCTCATGGTGGTTCTAATGCAGTGTCTACCAGAATAGTTGAAAAGTTTAATTCCAGGTGTGCTTAATTAAATTTGAGGGGTGTGTTGTGCTGAGCCCCCAGCAGAACTATGTTATGTTTCTTCTCGTTACTTTAACTCTTCAGTACGTACATACTAGTATTTATTACATTTCATCTTTTAGTTGGTATAGTACTACCACTCGTTTCTTCACATTATATACGTACAATATATATGGCCAACATCATATAGCCAACAGTTTAGTTGTCAAAGAATTTTAGGGTGCTTAGTTTTGTCAAAGAATTACAGGATGCTTAGAGGGTGCTTGGATCCAAGGGACTTATTTTAGTCTGACTAAAAATAGTCTCTTTAAGAGGCTAAAGTTCCAAGCACCCCTGACTAAAGAGGGGCTAAAACTAGTCTTGAGACTAAAATTTTTTAGTCAGGGGTACCCCTACTAAAATGTGGATTAGTCCTCTCCCTACTCATTTAACTCCTCTCCTTTAACACAAGTGAGTTTTGGATTGGAGGGTTTGGAGGATAATAAATGCTCATTAACTTGATTTTAGCCTTTTAGTATTTGGATCCAAGCATGGGTGAGGCTAGCATGTTTTAGTCCCACTACTTTTAGTCATGAGACTAAAACGTATCCAAGCACCCTCTTAGTTTTATTTGAGGGGTGGGTTGTGCTGGACACCATTATTGTGACTAGCCTTTTTAATAGTACTATATGCATAATTTGACGACGAGCGCTCTCTATATGTACCATGTTTTTTTAATTTCAAGTTTTGATCCATGGCGCAATCCATCGATACTACTGAAGTACAAAAGTATACATTTTTTAAAAGGCTAGAGGGTGGGGCAGTCTAGCTTGGTCGGTTTCATGAGAGGCGAGGGCCTTTGTGATTTGATGGCTCATTTCTGCTGGAAGGCAGGGCCTTGTGATTTGACTGCTTGTATAAATGCGCTGACGACCTGATCGAGGAGGAGCAAAGAACCGTGCGGTATACTCAAGTTTTCCACTAGAGTAGTACTGCGACGGAGGAGCACGAAACACGGCAGCCCAGTGCCATATGGCGATAAAAAATGATCTAATTTGCTAGTCATCTCATTGTTAGCATTGTTCTATTCATTCCCTTAAAAAACTCATTGTTCTATTCATACCTCGCAGAGAACGTGACATGTGCGGTGAAACACCCGAAGCAAAAGATGAAACACAGGAGCAAAAGAAGAAGGAAGATTATCACCCCAAATGATCTAATTCGCCGCAGAGTCGTAACTGCTTCTTCATCTCCTCCACGACCTCCATCTCCATGTGCGTCTCCTCCGCCATCTTCTTCATTTTGTCCATGACGCGGGATTTCTTGACGCGAGCCTTCATCATCTGTTCCACAGCCGCATTACGTACCTTGATAGCAGCCGGGTGCTCGATGCAGAGCTTCACCGACTCCTCCTTCTGTTCCATGACGAGGGCCTGCAGCATCTTCATCGAGGAACTACTATTCTCATGCAGCTTCTTCCAGCCGGTGTTCTTCTCCTTCAACAGGTCGATCTCGTGGCAGAGCTTCGCCTTGTCCTCCTGAAGTCGCAGGATTTCGCCGGTCGCCTTCTTCTCCGAGGCAATGCTCTTCTTCAGCAGCATCACCAAGCTGGCGGTCAACTCCCCCTACTTATTGAGCTCAGTAGGCATGTCATCAAGGCTCTCCTTCAGCAACTCCATCAAGCCTTGGATGAACTCCTTCTGCTTATTGAGGTGCTTATTGAGCTGATCGGGCATGTCGTCAAGGGATAACGACTCCAGCTCCGCCGGCTCGGCATGTTCGCCTCCGCGGCTAGGGCGCTCCTGGGAGCCATCGCCTGCCCGTGAGAGATCTTTCGAGGTCTCTGCGTGGTGGCGAGCCCTCTTTTTTTTCTGCAGCCTTGGTTCCCGCTCCCTTGTTACGAGTAGTTCTTGACCTAGAGCTCTGCTCACCGACCATGGCAACGACGGACGAAGAAGCACTTATGAGGAGGAAAGGTAGAGTAATTTTCGGTTAGGTAGTTCCCCTTTTTATAACCTAAGTACTAGCACTAGTACTAATACCTGCATAGTAGGAACACGTTCAGGTTTGGTACGTACTAGTAGGTGTGAGCAGGCTTTTGAATGTGATGGGAACAAGGTAAAGATTAATTGATGGTTTTGGTTTCGAGGCCCGAAACGGCTCGCGATGAGTTTAGCGGAACATAAATTTCAAGTACTACACTGCTCAAATGCGTAAATATTATGATACTGTCAAAAATTGGCACAAAATACGAAGGAGACCAATGGAAGTACTACTAGCAACCCACGATTTAACTACTCGCATGCGTGCAGTGGAGTAATAATGTCTTTCTTCTGCCCTCATGTCCACTCAATTTGCATGCGCTGTATTAATTGACCATTAATGAAGTGAATGAATTTACACGCGTCAAATTATCACATGGGGTGGATCTTGGTACAAAATTGCGTCCGCCAGTGTACCCGCGTGTGCGTGCGAGGGAATGAGTGCGTGCGTGGCGTGCGTGCACATCTTTGCTTTGTGCATGTACCGCCAGTATGGCTCAGGGAGGACAAGTACATTCTTCTGGAACCAGCAGCATGTCACTATGATTAATCCACGCAAGGAGGTCGCGCAACGCCTCCACATGTGCCACGTGGCTTCATGAACTGTAAGAGAGACACTGTGTAGCGTGCCATTGGTATTCTAATTTACATGTTTTACACATACTCGAAGTACTAGTAAGGTACACGTGCATTGCACGCATCAGATTTTGCAACCAAATTATGAATAAATACCACACTATAGCATGTAAGCTCTGAGTCATATATGCCTGATGTAGCCCTTCGTTTAATTCTTATAGTTCATCTCATTCAAAGTCAATTAGTTTTTATAAAAAAGCTAAGAACGCGAGAATAGAAAAAACATGGGATTATAGTGGAATGTCGTCTTGAATCCTACAGGATTGTGCGAGTGTTTGATTGTGCATAGAAAAAACGCAGAATTCTTTCAAATAGGTTTGAGTGGATGGGATGTTTCCTATGAAATCTAGTGCAAATGAATCATATGGAAAAATTCCTATGGTTTACAATCCTACGAATCAAACAACCAAGATAGGAAAAATTCCTAATGATTAGAATCTTCCAAAATTCCTTTGAGAATCCTTTGAATCAAAGAAGCCCTTAATCTATTTTATGATTCATGGAATTGTGCATTGTAAAGCATAAAGTAAAAACAAATAATGGCAATTCAACTAGAAAAACAGTTTGGGCAGTTATGATACGGAAGATTCTAGAACAAAAGAGAACCACTGTTGTTTTGAGGTTTGTGCATTATGCTTAAGTTCAACCATGGAGTCTGCTAGATTGTACATGTGGCAAAATCCGGTGGGGGGCTAGAAGATGGTGCGAGCGGCCGAGTGGAGGGAGACTATGAAGGAATGCACAAGTGCGAGATCGATATTTAGAGAGAGGGGGCGAACACGTGCGCTGTTGCGCGCAGTGGCGGAGCCATGAAAAATAAATGAGCTAGGGGGCCAAGCATTGCTAATCCTTTACGAGGAGGGTCAATTCATGAACTTAAACCATTTTTAGCAGCAATTGTCTAATGATCACATTCATATTAGCCTCGATATATAGTGATGTTAGGGGGAGGGGGCAGGGCCCTTACTGCCGCCTGTCTTCGCCATTGTGCACGTGTCTGAGAGATGAAGTGGAAGGCATGGATGATGAGAGGGGACGTTGGATATATAATTAATGTGGGTGTATTAGCTATATATGTTAATCATATATAGAGAGGTATAGATTGATCGACGTGGATGTGGGAAAGAGGGTGAGACCTCACTGGATATATTGATTGATCGGTTTGTGTGGAAAACTATGAAAGACCTAGCTATATACACACATACATAGAGGAACATCGATCGTTGCGCATGCACGCGTGAGAGATAAAGAATGCCTGATATGATGGAGAGGGGGATGTGTGTGGGTGTGTGCCTTCATGGGAGACCGACCTGAAGAAAAAGATTGCATGCGTGCGATGGATAATGCCGACAGGTAGTGTGTGTGCATGCATGCACGAGAGAAAGTTAGTGGTACAATTATAAAGAGAAGACTACTGTGTGGGTGTAAAAGAATAGGTGAGGTCATAATCAATGTAAAGTTGAATTCAAATATTTGAATAAGAGATCCTGATGTTTGAAACCCATGCATGCATGAATATAACGGAGATCTGGGCGGTGTGGTTTGGAAATGAGCATGTTGTAATGTATACACATTGAACAAGGTCACACTGATTTGAATTTGAGATACCGATAGTAGACATCATTTGGCCACGTTGCATCCGTGCATGGACATACTATTCTAATTGGAGATGATGGGCGGCTTTCGCATCACATATCTATATCTATACCCCTATATATATTATTTTTTATATTTTTTTATATTGTGTGCGGATAACTTTAACTTTGAAAGATGGTCGTTGGATGAGGCGAATCCGATGGTCCAAAGATGGCAAATTTGAGCACTACTGGCCGTTGGATATCATCAAGATTCCACCAGATTTTGCCACATGTATAATCTAGAAGACTCCATGGTTGAACTTAAGCATAATGCACAAACATCAAAACACAAGCACTTCTTATTTTTTCTAGAATCTTCCATATCAGAATTGCCCAAATGTTTTTCTACATGATTTGCCATTATTTGTTTTTTACTTTATGTCTTATGACGCACAATTCCATGAATCTTAAAATAGATTAGCTTTCTTATAAAAACTAGATGATTTTGAATGAAATGAACTATAAGAATTAAATGAACATCTACATCATGCATATATGACTCAAAGCTTGCATGCTATAATGTGGTATTTATTCATAATTTGGTTGCCAAATCTCATGCGTGCAATGCACGTGTACCTTACTCTAGTCTAAATGGTGTTTGTGTGTGTGTTGTGCGTGTTGAGGTGCAAATTGTCTTTTTTTTGGTACACGTTAAGCTTGTTCTTCCGAAATTTCAAGCCGCGCCTTGTTATGCCGAAAATTCAAGCTAGCGTATCTGTCTATCGTGCTGCGAAACTCCCGCCTCTTCAACCCGCGACTTGTTAGCCCGAAATATTTAAGATATATCTTTGTCTCATTGTGCTCCGACAACTCCCTCCATCTCAACCCGTGCCTTGCTATTCCAAAATTACAACGCGCGCCAAAACTCCCACCTCCTGTGAAATCCCGACACGCGAAATGCCCGTGGTACTCCTAAACCGAAAGAACTGCCTCAAATCGGTGGGGGTACTTTCGTAACTTACCCCACATTTTGGACAAGTGCGTCTCTAAGCCATGGTTCCCCACTGCCATCCCATCCGCCCACCCATTCGTACACCGAGGCCGCGAAAACCCGCGATGAAACCCCACACCTTGCTCCGTCCGCCACCTAGCCGGAGCCTCTTCCCCGACGACGTCGTCCACAGCAACACCTCGATGTCCCTCATCCACCGTACCGGATGAGGATTCGTTGTCGATCTCATCATCCCGCCGATTCAGCCACCCCATCCTCCACCTCCAAGGAGCTGCCCCAACGTTCCCCTCATCTTTCGCGCCACCTCTATTCCCACACCGCCGTCTTCACCTGCACCACTGAAAGAGCATCATCATCACTGTTTCCTCGGATGAAGCTCTGGCCTAATTGGCGCCACCAAAGAGGTTGTACACCAATCGCCGCATTTTCTTCTTGATTCAATCTCACGGTGATGCCGACGCTCGGTCCCGAGCCGGCACGGCGCGGCTCCATCCACGACGGCGTCGCCGGCCACTTCCTCCACGGTGTCGCTCCCTCAGCAGCGACGTCCACACCAGTAGGAGCTGCTGCTTTAGCTCTCGCTCGTGCTGCTGCTCTGCTCTTTGATACGTCTCCAACGTATCTATAATTTTTGATTGCTCCATGCTACTTTATCTACTGTTTTGGACTATATTGGGCTTTATTTTCCACTTTTATATTATTTTTGGGACTAACCTATTAACCGGAGGCCCAGCCCTGAATTGCTGTTTTTTGCCTATTTCAGTATTTCGAGGAAACAGAATATCAAACGGAGTCCAAACAGAATGAAACCTTCGGGAACGTGATCTTCTCACCGAACGTGATCTAGGAGACTTGGACCCTACTCCAAGAAGTTTCCGGGGAGGTCACGAGGGAGGAGGGCGCGCCCCCCTGGGCGCGCCCCCTGCCTCGTAGGCCCCTCGTGGCCCCCCTGACGTACTTCTTCCGCCTATATATCTCCATATACCCTAAAAACATTCGGGCGCAACATAGATCGGGAGTTCCGCCACCAGAAGCCTCCGTAGCCACCGAAACTCAATCTAGACCCGTTCTGGCACCTTGCCGGAGGGGGCAATCCTTCTCCGGTGGCCATCTTCATCATCCCGGTGCTCTCCATGACGAGGAGGGAGTAGTTCTCCCTCGGGGCTGAGGGTATGTACTAGTAGCTATGTGTTTGATCTCTCTCTCTCTCTCATGTTCTTGATTTGGCACGATCTTGATGTATCGCGAGCTTTGCTATTATAGTTGGATCTTATGTTTCTCCTCCCCCTCTTCTCTCTTGTAATGAATTGAGTTTCCCCTTTGAAGTAATCTTATCGGATTGAGTCTTTAAAGACTTGAGAACACTTGATGTATGTCTTGCCGTGGATATCTGTGGTGACAATGGGATACCACGTGCCACTTGATGTATGTTTTGGTGACCAACTTGCGGGCCCATGAACCTATGCATAGGGGTTGGCACACGTTTTTGTCGTGATTCTTCGGTAGAACTTTGGGGCACTCTTTGAGGTCCTTTGTGTTGGTTGAATAGATGAATCTGAGATTGTGTGATGCATATCGTATAATCATACCCACGGATACTTGAGGTGACATTGGAGTATCTAGGTGACATTAGGGTTTTGGTTGATTTGTGTCTTAAGGTGTTATTCTAGTACGAACTCTAGGGCTGTTTGTGACACTTATAGGAATAGCCCAACGGATTGATTGGAAAGAATAACTTTGAGGTGGTTTCGTACCCTACCATAATCTCTTTGTTCGTTCTCCGCTACTAGTGACTTTGGAGTGACTCTTTGCTGCATGTTGAGGGATAGTTATGTGATCCAATTATGTTAGTATTGTTGAGGGAACTTACACTAGCGAAAGTATGAACCCTAGGCCTTGTTTACCATCATTGCAATACCGTTTACGCTTACTTTTATCACTTGCTACCTTGCTGTTTTATTATTTCAGATTTCAAAAACCATTATCTACTATCCATATTGCACTTGTATCACCATCTCTTCGCCGAACTAGTGCACCTATACAATTTACCATTGTATTGGGTGTGTTGGGGACACAAGAGACTCTTTGTTATTTGGTTGCAGGGTTGCTTGAGAGAGACCATCTTCATCGTATGCCTCCTACGGATTGATAAACCTTAGGTCATCCACTTGAGGGAAATTTGCTACTGTCCTACAAACCTCTGCACTTGGAGGCCCAACAACGTCTACAAGAAGAAGGTTGTGTAGTAGACATCAAGCTCTTTTCTGGCGCCGTTGCCGGGGAGGTGAGTGCTTGAAGGTATATCTTTAGATCTTGCAATCGTGTATTTTAGTTTCTTGTTTTATCACTAGTTTAGTTTATAAAAGAAAACTATAAAAAATGGAATTGAGTTTGTCTCATACGCTTCACCTTTTTAATATGTTTCGTGAGTATGATGGAAAGGATAATTGTGCCAAGTGCTAGAAGAAGAAATCTATAAAATGTTTGGCACTAAATATTTGAATGATGAGCATGATTGCAATGTTGTTAGTATGAATTCCTTGAATATCCATGATGCTAATGATATGCAAAGCCACAAGCTTGGGGAAGCTATGTTTGATGAAGATGATATTTTTTGTCCCCCAAGCTTTGATGAGCAAATTTACTATGATGAAAGCATGCCTCCTATCTATGATGATTATTGTGATGACACGTATGCTTTAAAGAATAATGATAACCATGAAACTTGTCATCTTGATCTTAATTTTCAATCACATGATAGTTATTTTGTTGAGTTTGCTCCCACTATTATTCACGAAAAGAAATTTGCTTTTGTGGAGAGTGGTAAATTTTCTATGCTTGTAGATCATGAAAAGAATGCTTTAGGTGCTGGTTATATTGTTGAATTCATTCCTGATGCTACTGAAAATCATTATGAGGGAGGAATATATGCTTGTAGGAATTGCAATAATATCAAGTTTCCTCTCTATTTGCTTAAAGTTTTGAAGCTATGCTTGTTTTGCCTTCCTATGCTAATTGATTATTGTTCCCACAAGTTGTTTGCTCACAAAACCCCTATACATAGGAAGTGGGTTAGACTTAAATGTGCTAGTCATATTCTTAATGATGCTCTCTTTATATTTCAATTCTTATCTTTTATGTGAGCATCGTTGAAATCATCATGCCTAGCTAGGGACGTTAAACGATAGCGCTTGTTGGGAGGTAACCCAATTTTATTTTAGTTCCTTGCTTTTTGTTCCTGTTTAATAATAAAATAATTCATCTAGCCTCTGTTTATATGTGGTTTTATGCTTTTAATTAGTGTTTGTGCCAAGTAGAACCTTTGGGAAGACTTGGGGAAAGTCTTGTTGATCATGCTGTAAAAAACAGAAACTTTAGCGCTCACGAGAACTACTGCCATTTTTATTTGGAGAGTGATATTTAGTTAATTCTTTTTGAAGATGATTAATAGATAAATTCCTCAGGTCCAGCAATTTATTTGAGAATTTTATGAGTTCCAGAAGTATACGTTTGATCCAGATTACTACAGACTGTTCTGTTTTTGACAGATTCTGTTTTTCGTGTGTTGTTTGCTTATTTTGATGAATCTATGAGTAGTATCGGAGGGTATGAACCATGGAGAAGTTGGAATATAGTAGGTTTAACACCAATATAAATAAATAATGAGTTCATTACAGTACCTTGAAGTGGTGATTTATTTTCTTATACTAACGGAGCTTACGAGTTTTCTATTAAGTTTTGTGTTGTGAAGTTTTCAAGTTTTGGGTATGGATTCGATGGACTATGGAATAAGGAGTGGAAAGAGCCTAAGGTTGGGGATTCCCAAGGCACCCCAAGATAATATTCAAGGATAGCCAAGATCCTAAGCTTGGGGATGCCCCGGAAGGCATCCCCTCTTTCGTCTTCGTTCATCGGTAACTTTACTTGGAGCTATATTTTTATTCACCACATGATATGTGTTTTGCTTGGAGCGTTAATTTATTTTATTAGTATTTGCTTGCTGTTATTTATAACAATGTTTTTCATCTTTTATTTCAATAAAATTGGCATTGATAGCCTTTACTATGCCTATGTTACAAGTATACATGTTGCTGTTTGAAAATAGAAAGTTTACCGCTGTTGCAATAATTCCCTAGAAAATTCAAAATGTGATAAAATGTTGAAACCTTTTGAATATTAAGATCTGATAAATTTACTACAGTGTAAATTTTATTTCATAATTTTTGGAGCTAGGTAAGTATGGATGTTGCAGCATTCTTTACAGACTGCTCTGTTTTTGACAGATTCTGTTTTGCGTGTGTTGTTTGCTTATTTTGATGAATCTATGGCTAGTAAAATAGTTTATAAACCATAGAGAAGTTGGAATACAGTAGGTTTAACACCAATACAAATAAAGAACAAGTTCACTACAGTACCTTAAAGTAGTCTTTTGTTTTCTTTCTCTAACGGAGCTCACGAGATTTCTATTGAGTTTTGTGTTGTGAAGTTTTCAAGTTTTGGGTGAATTCTTTTGATGGATTATGGAACAAGGAGTGGCAAGAGCCTAAGCTTGGGGATGCCCATGGCACCCCCAAGATAATCCAAGGACACCAAAAAGTCAAAGCTTGGGGATGCCCCGGAAGGCATCCCCTCTTTCGTCAACTTCCATCGGTAATTTACTTGGAGCTATATTTTTATTCACCACATGATATGTGTTTTGCTTGGAGCATCTTGTATTATTTGTGTCTTTGCTTGTTAGTCTACCACAATCATCCTTGCTGTACACACCTTTTCAGAGAGCCGTGCATGAATTGAAATTTGTTAGAATACTCTATGTGCTTCACTTATATCTTTTGAGCTTGATAGTTTACTCTATGTGCTTCACTTATATCTTTTTGAGCGTGATAATTTTTGCTCTAGTGCTTCACTTAGATCTTTTAGAGCACGGTGGTGGATTGTTTTAAAGAAACTTGATCTCTCATGCTTCACTTAGATTATTTTGAGAGTCGTTAATAGCATGGTAATTTGATTAATGTTAATATACTTGGTATTCAAGATATGTGAAACTTTCTTTTTAGTGGGTTGAATACTAAGATAAGTTTGATGCTTGATAATTGTTTTGAGATATGGAGGTGATAATATCATAGTCGTGCTAGTTGAGTAGTTTTGAATTTGAGAAATACTTGTGTTGAAGTTAGCAAGTCCCGTAGCATGCACGTATGGTTAAAGTTGTGTAACAAATTTGAAGCATGAAGTGTACCTGGCTTGTGCATCCTTATGAGTGGCGGTCGGGGACGAGCGATGGTCTTTTCCTACCAATCTATCCCCCTAGGAGCATGCGCATAGTACTTGATTTTTGATGACTTCTAAATTTTTGCAATAAGTATATGAGTTCTTTTGACTAATGTTGAGTCCATGGATTATACGCACTTTTACCTTTCCGCCATTTGCTAGCCTCTTCGGTACCGTGCATTGCCCTTTCTCACATTGAGAGTTGGTGCAAACTTCGCCGGTGCATCCAAACCCCATGATATGATACGCTCTTTCACACATAAACCTCCCCATATCTTCCTCAAAACAGCCACCATACCTACCTATCATGGCATTTCCATAGCCATTCCGAGATATATTGCCATGCAACTTCCATCATCATCATCATCATCATCATCATCATCATGACATGCTTTACTTTCGTCATATTGCCATTGCATGATCTTGTAGTTGACATCGTATTTTTGGCAAAGCCACCATGCATTATTTTTCATACATGTCACTCTTGGTTCATTGCACCATCCCGATACACCGCCGGAGGCATTCATATAGAGTCATATCTTGTTCTAGTATCGAGTTGTAATCATTATGTTGTAATCAATAGAAGTGTGATGATCATCATTATAAGAGCATTGCCCAATCAAAAAAAAAGAGAGAAAGGCCAAAAATAAAAAAAGAAAGGCCCAACAAAAGAGAAAATAAAAAGGGCAATGCTACTATCTCTTTTTCCGCACTTGTGCTTCAAAGTAGCACCTTGTTCTTCATGTAGTGAGTCTCATATATTGTGCTTCAAAGTAGCACCATGATTTTCATATAGTGAGTCTCATAAGTTGTCTTGTTCATACTAGTGGGAATTTTTCATTATAGAACTTGGCTTGTATATTCCAATGATGGGCTTCCTCAAAATGCCCTAGGTCTTCATGAGAAAGCAAGTTGGATGCACACCCACTAGTTTTCTTTTGTTGAGCATTCTTAGCTCTAGTGCATCCATTGCATGGCAATCCCTACTCCTTGCATTAACATCAATTGATGGGCATCTCCATAGCTCATTGATTAGCCTCATTGATGTGAGACTTTCTCCTTTTTGTCTTCTCCACACAATCCCCATCATCATATTCTATACCACCCATAGTGCTATGTCCATGGCTCGCGCTCATGTATTGCGTGAAGGTTGAAAAAGTTTGAGATTATTTGAGTATGAAACAATTGCTTGGCTTGTCATCGGGGGTATAGAAGTTGGGAACATCTTTGTGTGACAAAAATGAAGCATAGCCTAACTATATGATTTTGTAGGGATGAACTTCCTTTGGCCATGTTATTTTGAGATGACATAATTGTTTGATTAGTACGCTTGAAGTATTATCATTTTTTATGTCAATATGAACTTTTGTCTTGAAACTTTTGGATCTGAATATTCATACCATGATTAAGAAGATTTACATTGAAATTATGCCAAAGTATCACTCCGCATCAAAAATTCTCTTTTTATCATTTACCTACTCGAGGACGAGCAGGAATTAAGCTTGGGGATGCCTGATACGTCTCCAACGTATCTATAATTTTTGATTGCTCCATGCTACTTTATCTACTATTTTGGACTATATTGGGCTTTATTTTCCACTTCTATATTATTTTTGGGACTAACCTATTAACCGGAGACCCATCCCAGAATTGTTGTTTTTTTGCCTATTTCAGTATTTCGAGGAAACATAATATCAAACGGAGTCCAAACGGAATGAAACCTTCAGGAACGTGATCTTCTCACTGAACGTGATCCAGGAGACTTGGACCCTACTCCAAGAAGTTTCCGGGGAGGTCACGAGGGTGGAGGGCGCCCCCCTGGGTGCGCCCCCTGCCTCGTAGGCCCCTCGTGCCCCCCTGACGTACTTCTTCCGCCTATGTATCTCCATATACCCTAAAAACATCCGGGAGCAACATAGATCGGGAGTTCCGCCACCAGAAGCCTCTGTAGCCACCGAAACTCAATCTAGACCCGTTCCGGCACCCTGCCGGAGGGGGCAATCCTTCTCCGGTGGCCATCTTCATCATCCCGATGCTCTCCATGACCATGAGGGAGTAGTTCTCCCTCATGGCTGAGGGTATGTACTAGTAGCTATGTGTTTGATCTCTCTCTCTCGTGTTCTTGATTTGGCACGATCTTCATGTATCGCGAGCTTTGCTATTATAGTTGGATCTTATGTTTCTCCTCCCCCTCTTCTCTCTTGTAATGAATTGAGTTTCCCCTTTGAAGTAATCTTATCGGATTGAGTCTTTAAAGACTTGAGAACACTTGATGTATGTCTTGCCGTGGATATCTGTGGTGACAATGGGATACCACGTGCCACTTGATGTATGTTTTGGTGACCAACTTGCGGGTTCCGCCCATGAACCTATGCATAGGGGTTGGCACACGTTTTCGTCGTGATTCTCCGGTAGAACTTTGGGGCACTCTTTGAGGTCCTTTGTGTTGGTTGAGTAGATGAATCTGAGATTGTGTGATGCATATCGTATAATCATACCCACGGATACTTGAGGTGACATTGGAGTATCTAGGTGACATTAGGGTTTTGGTTGATTTGTGTCTTAAGGTGTTATTCTAGTACGAACTCTAGGGCTGTTTGTGACACTTATACGAATAGCCAAACGGATTGATTGGAAAGAATAACTTTGAGGTGGTTTCGTACCCTACCATAATCTCTTTGTTCGTTCTCCGCTATTAGCGACTTTGGAGTGACTCTTTGTTGCATGTTGAGGGATAGTTATGTGATTCAATTATGTTAGTATTGTTGAGGGAACTTACACTAGCGAAAGTATGAACCCTAGGCCTTGTTTACCATCATTGCAATACCGTTTACGCTCACTTTTATCACTTGCTACCTTGCTGTTTTTATTATTTCAGATTTCAAAAACCATTATCTACTATCCATATTGCACTTGTATCACCATCTCTTCGCCGAACTAGTGCACCTATACAATTTACCATTGTATTGGGTGTGTTGGGGACACAAGAGACTCTTTGTTATTTGGTTGCAGGGTTGCTTGAGAGAGATCATCTTCATCCTACGCCTCCTACGGATTGATAAACCTTAGGTCATCCACTTGAGGGAAATTTGCTACTGTCCTACAAACCTCTGCACTTGGAGGCCCAACAACGTCTACAAGAAGAAGGTTGTGTAGTAGACATCACTCTTGCTCTCGGTCCCCTGCCTGGTCTGCTCTTGCTATTGCTCTTGCTCGCGCTGCTGCTCTCGCTCTTGCTCTTGCTTGCGATGCTGCTCCGATTTAGCTACACTTCAGTCGACTGAATTGTCTTTTGGGT
>NC_041388.1:77114028-77128863 GCF_002162155.2 Triticum dicoccoides
GGTGGCATGGGGATCGCCGGAGAAAAAGCTTGGCACAGGGGGGGCTAGAGGGATGGCCGGGGCGGCGGTGGACCGGCGGTGTGGAGTGTTTTCGGGGCGGGCGGGGCGGTGCACCACCGGCCGCGGGGGGCGGGGGGGTGCTGTTTGGCCGGTGGTGGCTGGCGGCTCAGGGGGGTGGAGGTTGAAGATGAACCACAGGCCCTTGATTTCGTATCCAACGGTTGCAAAATTGACTGACCAGAGATGAAAAAGTCAGTCGACCGACGTGTAGCCTCACCTTGCTAGTGTATTCAGTTTCGACATCAAAATTCAGTTTCGACAGTAAAATTTAGTTTCAAGAGTTAAGTTCAGTTTCGACAGTTAAGTTCAGTTTCGACAGTTAAGTTCAGTTTTGACAGTTAAGTTCAGAGATGAGCGGCTGATGTATTTTACATCTAGCACTTTGTGGTTATGTATTTTACGTAATGTATTGGAGATGCTATTAGAATTCCACTCAGGTTTACGTTTTTCATTGTCTCTCTTGTCGTGCTTCAGCCTCGGCGTCGTACAACTCACCGGAGCTGCTCCAACGATGAAACCCTCCATCACAGCGGAGCAGTACCTCGGGCTCCATCTCCAGACGCCTAAGATCTTCTTCCCCTCCTCCGACAGCCAAGTTAGCCGGAGCATCCTCACCGGTCAACCCAATCACGCTGAGATTGACATGGCTTCGCCAAAGAGGTTGTGCACTTGTTGCATCCCTTTTTTACTCTACATGTTATATATATTGTCCACTGAGCACTCGTAGTAACGAGAAATACGATTATTTTATCCTACTATATGACAAGCAGTGAGATACCAGGCAGCTTAGCTATTCGTGATGGACTCTCTTGAAAGCCATCATTATTTATCTCTGCGCGTTTGAGCTGTGCATTTGTTGATGGGCCTGGGAGTTGAGCTAGTATGGCAGTGGCCTGGGTCCATAGTAATAGAAGTAGCGCAAAAACATTTTTTTAGTGTAGGATTTTCCTTGCTCAAGCCTGCCTACTAGAATCGCCAGTGCTTGAAAGGAAAAGTGAATGAAAAACATCGGAATTGGAAAGTTTCCTATTGTACTACTTTTCATGAATTTGGTGCAAAGGAATGGAGCAAAGGAAAACTGTAGGATTTGTTCCTTTAGTTTCTCATTGAAACAAAAACCATAGGAATTCTAATTTCCACTTCTCCTCCTTTTTATATTCCTATTCATCAAGCACAAGACTAAGAGATAGTAGCATAATAGCATTATAACCGTACATTTTCTTGTGGTTTGACTTAATCTCACCATGCTTTTTTGCATCCTGTGATCTTCCAATTGTTGTGAATCAAACACCCAGATTGGTAGAAATCCTGTATTTTTAAATTCTCTATTTTGCACGTGCATTCCTATCCTATTCCTATCTATTTCCTATCCCTGCATTGTTAGAATCCTCAAATTCAAACAAGCCCTTACTCAATTACTTCTGTTACAGATATGTGTCAAAGAAAACCTTGTGTGGTTTGTCCTACTCCTGCGGTGCTGTGTTCCACCCCAGCTCAGCTGCTCCAACGACGGAAGGGTTCACCACAGTAGGGATCCGCTCTCCAGACTGTCTTTCGCCGCCTCAGATCTTCTTTCCCGCCGCCGGCAGCCACGGCAACTGCATTACCATCATCAACTGAGCAGATGACCGTGAGGACTACATGGGTCCGCAAGAGAGGTCGCACTCTTCCATGTCTGCTTACGTTATGCGTCGCTTAATATGATGACATGCTACATTATCATCGTGTTCACCTATTAGACTCCGAGTCAGGTCCAAACTAATGCTGAAACTTGAGTTTTTAAATGGTTGTGGGGTACATATTGGGGCAGCAATCAGTACTATCTGTCTACTATCTGGTTAATCTCCGGTGTCTACTATGAGTTTCATGTTGGGTGCAAACAAACATTAAAGGAGCCATTATCTGTATTTTTTAACTAAAGCTATTATCTGCCTGCTATCATTGGTTTTGGGTCTATCCATAGTTTGCTACCATCACTCTGGATTTGTGCATGCACTTCTTACATAATCTCACTATGTTTTATTCCTATGCATGCCAATTATTGTACACAATGGAACCGATCATGTAGAGCAAAAGAGACGAGCCTTGCATGGCAATAAAATTTCATGCAGACGTCGTTCCATGGTGGGCGCAAAGGCAGCCTCCCTCCACCCATTTTGGATCGTAATCAAGAGGAAGATAACTGTTCTGAGGGGGATTCAGAAGGAGAAGACCACTCTTATTTACCCCATGAGGTCTTCGCTCTAACTTGGCATGCTGATGTTGGTAATATCATGCATATGGTGCCTTGCATTGCTTACTGTATACATTAAAGATGCCATCTACTTAGTTTAGACATGCTTTGTGTCAATGCCATCTGTTTAGTTTCTTTATCGTATATGTGAATCATGCAATGCCATCTTGTCTAGCCAGGCATAATATATGTGAATTTTGCAATGCCACCATGGTTAGCCAGTCATCTTATATGTGAATTATATCATGCCATCATTTTTTTATTACGTGTTAAATTTGTCAACAACTTTAGTACATTCAATTACTCTTCCTGTGCATCAGCCATTCGGCACGGTCATGGAAAAATCTGGAGTGGAAACAAGGTCTTCAGAGTAGACAATGCTATCTGACGAAGCGCATGTCTTGCTGGTTACCGATAGCTCCTCAGAGGAGGATTCAGAGACAGATGACCAGTCATATCCCCCCCCCCCCCGAGGTGCATGCCCTAACTTGGCAGGGTTATGTTGCTCATATCGTGTGGATGGTATCTTGCATTGCTATGTCATTTGCTTACTTTAGACATGCTTTGTGTGAATGCCACATGTTTAGTGTCTAATTACCATATATGTGAATTATGCAATGCCATCTTATTGCAAGACATTATATATGTGAATTATGCAATGTTATCTTGTTGCAAGGCACTATGTATGTGAATTATGCAATGCCATGCTGTTTAGGCAAGCGTCATATATGTGAATTATATCAGGCCGTCCTTTTTTTGTATTTCTCATTGCTTTTGTCGACAATGTTTGTATATTCAACTGCTCTTCCTGTGCATCAGCCATTTGAATTGGTGATGGAGAAATCTGGAGTGAAAACAAGGTCTTCAGAGCAGACAATGCTACCTGCTGAAGCAGATATCTTGCTGGTTACAGATATCTCTTCAGAGGAGGATTCAGAGGCAGATGACCAGTCCTATTATCCCCCTGAGGTGTATGCTCAAACTTGGCAGGGTTATATTACTCATATAATGCATATGTTGTATTGCAATGCTTAGTTTTACATCATATACACAATATTGAATGCCATCTCCTTAGTTGACACATCATATATGCGATTGCCCTCTGCTCACTTCCTTAGTGTATAAATCATATATTTGAATTATGTCATGCCATGATGTTTACATAGACAGCATGTATCTAAATTATCGCATGCCAACCCATTTTCTAAAGACATAATATAGTTATATCATCTCATCCTGTTTACATAATCATCATATTTTAAATTATGTCATTCTATCCGTGAATTATATCATGCCATCGTGTTTCCATCGACGGCATGTTTGTGATTTATGGCATGCCAACCACTTTAATAGACACATCGTATAGTTATATCATGCCATCCTGTTTACATAGTCATCATATTTTGAAGTATGTCATTCTATCATGTTTAGTTAGCCATCATACATGTGAAATTGTGTCATGCTATCCTGTTTAATTAGCCATCATATATGTGAAATTATGTCCTGCTATTCTGTTTGCTTAGACAACATAAATGTGAATTATTTCATGCCCTGTTTTCTTCCCTACTATCCATTGCACCTATCTATCTTACAATGTCTGTACATTCAATTACTTTTCTTGTTTATCAGCCATTTCAATTGGAGGGAGCGATGGCAGTATCTATGGGAGTAAAAACACGGTCTTCAGAAAAGATCATGCTACCTGTCGATGCAGATAGAACCATGGTTGTACTTGCCCAAGAACCAGCCCCACCACACATAACCCACACTCATGCAGATTATACCCCTACCCAGTTGGACAGAGAACCAACTACACCCCTTCTAACCCCAACCCCAGCAGATAGACACCCAGTTCCCGTTGACACAACACCGTCTCCACCACAGAGCACCCAAACACGAGCAGTTAGTAAGTCAACTGCAGTGCCCAAATCACGAGGACCACCACTCCGAACCCGAAGTCAACGCTTAAAGAAGAAGAAGAATTGTTCTCAGGTCAGGTTCCGTAGCTATGGTTCATACTACTTTGCTCTTCCATCACTATATTTACTAATACCAATTAATTTCAAATTTGAAGGATGCAATTGAAACTCCAACGGTGCAACAGGTATGTTTTAAACCTGTTTCTTCAACGTGTTTGGCCGTTTGCTGTTGTAACTTGCGATTTCAATTTCAATTGAATAAACAGGTATGTTCTCATGCCATGCACATTACAAGTGTTGTTATTGCTATGTAGTTTCCCACACTTATATTCTGTCTATGCTGCTTTGTCTTAAATAGATATGATTCGAACTGTATCTATCTTGATTTGGCAACATAAACTAGAATGATATAGACCATACAGTGACCATACTACATAGATATATGCTTGTTTCATGTTGTTATCCTGTCCACCTTACTACTGAACTGGTTTACCAAAATAGTTTCATATACTACATTGTAAACCTGAGATGTGTTTGTTTGTTTCTCTTTTAGAACGCGGATAAAATATTTGAGAAGAGTACCCTGTTATGCAATGGTAAAGGAAGTAATGCAGATAAGGTTCAAGATAGTGAGACATCCCTGTTGGTCTCCAAGAAAGCTGATAAAAACTATATTGAAGACACTGAGACAACCTCAAAGTCATGTCTTGATGTAGTGTTCGAGTTACTGGCTACCACTGCTGGCACCAGCTCTTCGAACTCGTTGCCTGAATCAGTTCAGCTTCTTGAGTCTCAACTTCAAGTTGAAAGACATCGATCAGATGTTATGCGACAGGAAGCCGAAGGACTGAGGAAGTCCCTGCAAAATTCAGATGCATACTTTCTGGTGCAACAGCAAGCACTGGAGGACTTAAGCGCCAAACAAGAGAAAGTTAATAAGCTTGCTAAGCATCTTGCCAGCATTATGGGTACCCAAGATATTGTTTCTTGAGCTCTTCTGAAGTGGTTTCAGTTCTGGACTTGTTTTGCTGCGGCGTTTATATGCTGTTGTGTTCCCTATATTTGCACTGGTGGTGAACTTTGATTCCCAGTGGACGTAATATGTGTAATAGCCGTGATAGCCTAGTGTAAGTTGCTTGCTTATTTATTTCCTTGTTGTCTTGTTTATTTGTTTGCTTGTAGTCAGTGCAGTTATCTTTCTGTGGTTTGCTAGTGGCTGCAATAACCTATTTTTTAAAACTAGGCCACAATAACCATGGGCTAATATTTACTGTAGTGACACTGGGCCTCCTACGGCCGTAGAAACAGTGGGCCTTCTATGGGCCGTAGAAATAGTGGGCCTTCTACGGGCCGTAGAAACAATGGGCCTTCTACGGGCCGTAGAAACAATGGGCCTTCTACGGGCCGTATCATCAATGGGCCTTATACGGGCCCTATGATCGATTGGCCAAACATGGGCCAAACAGACCGCATTCTGGCCGTAAACGGGCTAGAGTTGGAATCGTCCGTTCATGGGCCGACCATAACGGGACATCGTTAATAGGTCGTATTTGATGACGCTATGAAAACAGCCCAACGTATTAACGGACCACACACGGGCCGACTGTAACCATGGGCTGAATTTGGCCCACAAGCAGAAAATGACAGTAACAGGCCGTAAGTAAAAGAATGCTAGAAAATAGCCCAAGAATAAATGGGCTCTGAGAAGGCCGAAAGATAACATGGGCTGGAACGGCCCACCGGAATAACGGGCCGTTAATGGGTATAAAGTGATACACTGTTCTTTACGGGCCAGTTTCACCACGGGCCGTTAATGGGTGTAAAGTGATACACTGTTCATTACGGGCCAGTTTCACCACGGGCCGTTAATAGGCCAAGAGTTACATAGGGCCTCATATGGGCTGAAAGACGTCATGGGCCATACACGGGCCAGAAGTGAAAACGGGCTGGAATCATATTGGATGGCCCAGATGACAATACTGGGCCTAATTTGAATAGGGCATAACGGGCCTTGGGTTAGCGGGCTGTAAATGGGCTATATGCGAACAGGCCGTTAACAGGCTTTCCATGGGCCGGGCTGCCACCTTTTGACCAAGTCAAACGTGCTGGCCTTTTCACAGGAATGGGCCTTTGTTGGGACGTGCCACGTGTCGACGTATCATAGGCGCCTTCTGTCCAATGAGTGGATGACATCTGTCCCAGCGATGAGCCGACACGTGTTTCCTCCAGCCAATGATGATATTACACGTGGAAAATCCCCATTGGTCGGGGCTGTTAACGGGTTATCGGATCCAAAACCCGACCCGATAGCTTAACGGCATTCCGTTACGGTGGATGCCACGTGTCGGTCACCCTTGACGAAAGCACTTCTGTGACGCGCGATTTATCGTCATGGAAGTGGACACTTCCGTGATGATAATTTTGGTAATGTCATGGAACATTTCTACGACAGCACAGGTATGACTATCTTAATTCTGTCATAAATTTGTCATGGATGTACATGCATGACAGAAAACATGACCTACTATGACAAACACGTATCATCACGGAAGTGTATTCTTTTGTAGTGTACAACAGAAGTATTAAGGTAAACCTAACCATAGCATGAAACATATGGATCCAAATCAGCCCTTACGAAGAAACACATAAACTAGGGTTTAAGCTTCTGTCACTCTAGCAACCCATCATGTACTTATTACTTCCCAATGCCTCCCTCTAGGCCCAAAAAATGGTGAAGTGTCATGTAGTCGACGTTCACATGACACCACTAGAGGGATGACAACATACATCTCATCAAAATATCGAATGAATATCAAATTCACATGACTACTAATAGCAAGAATTCTCCCATGTCCTCAGGAGCAAACGTAACTACACACAAAGCATATTCATGTTCATAATCAGAGGGGTATTAATATGCATAATGGATCTGAACATATGATCTTCCACCAAGTAAACCAACTAGCATCAACTACAAGGAGTAATCAACACTACTAGCAACCCACAGGTACCAATATGAGGTTTGGATACAAAGATTGTATACAAGAGAAGAACTAGGGTTTGAGATGAGATGGTGCTGGTGAAGATGTTGATGGAGATTGACCCCCTCCCGATGAGAGGATTGTTGGTGATGACGATGGTGATGATTTCCCCCTCCCGGAGGGAAGTGTCCCCGATAGAACAGCTCTACCGGAGCCCTAGATTGGTTCCGCCAAGGTTCCGCCTCATGGCGGCGGAGTCTCGTCCCGAAAGCTTGCTTATGATTTTTCCTAGACGAAACACTCCATATAGCACAAGATGGGCATCGGAGGGCCACCAGGGGGCACACGAGGCAGGGGGCGTGCCCAGGGGGTAGGGCACGCCCCCACCATCATGGCTGGTGGGTGGCCCCCTCTGGTACTTCTTGCGCTTAGTATTTTTTTATATATTCTAGAAATAACTTCCATGAAGTTTCAGAACTTTTGGAGCTGTGCATAATAGGTCTCTAATATTTGCTCCTTTTCGAGCCCAGAATCCCAGTTGTCGTCATTCTCCCTCTTCATGTAAACCTTGTAAAATAAGAGAGAATAGGTATAAGTATTGTGACATAATGTGTAATAACATCCCATAATGCAATAAATATCGATATAAAAGCATGATGCAAAATGGACGTATCAGGTAACTTAGGGTTTTTTCTGAATCTAGTCAATGACACATGGGACCTACTTGACATGGTGTAGTAATATACGGGTTCGTGGGTATGAGTATCGCCTTCTCGTACCCATAGCCACCTTACCCGATGGGTACAATTTTTTTCTATTTAGAAACCCACATGTATTTTTATTTCCCATGCCCTTATCCTAATAGGGTTTTTACCCATCGTGTTTGCAGGTAGAGGGTATCCATTGCCATGTTGAGATAGTCATCATGAGTTTCGTTGGATCCGTTTTCATGTGTATTGCCACCTGAATTTGTCTGTGGGTCCTCCTGATCCCCACCGTTGTCCTTGCAAATGGTCTTCCCTAGGGTTTGTACGAGACTTTGAGGACTCTCATCTAGTCATGGTGGACGAGGGGGAACCAAGTAGGTGTTGGAAATATGCCCTAGAGGCAATAATAAAATGGTTATTATTATATGTCCTTATTCATGATAAAAGGTTTATTATTCATCTAGAATTGTATTGACTGGAAACTTAAATACATGTGTGGATACATAAACAAATACCGTGTCCCTATTGAGCCTCTACTAGACTAGCTCGTTGATCAAATGATGGTTAAGGTTTCCTAACCATAGACATGTGTTGTCACTTAATAACAGGATCACATCATTAGGAGAATGATGTGATGGACAAGACCCATCCGTTGGCTTAGCATATGATCATTCAGTTTATTGCTATTGCTTTCTTAATGTCAAATACATATTCCTTCGACCATGAGATCATGCAACTCCCAGATACCGAAGGAATACCTTGTGTGTTATCACACATCACAATGTACCTAGGTGATCATAAAGATGCTCTATAGGTATCTCTGAAGGTGTCTATTGAGTTGGCATGGATCGAGATTGGGATTTGTCACTCCGTGTGATGGAGAGGTATCTCTGGGTCCTCTCGGTTATACAGCATCACAAGAATCTTGCAAGCAAAGTGACTAAGGAGTTAGTTATGAGATGATGTATTACGAAACAAGTAAAGAAACTTGCCGGTAACGAGATTGAACTAGGTATGGAGATACCGACGATCGAATCTCGGGCAAGTAACATACCGACAGACAAAGGAAATTACGTATGTTGTCATAAAGGTTCGACCGATAAAGATCTTCGTAGAATAAGTAGGAACAGATATGGGAATCCAGGTCCCGCTATTGGTTATTGAATGGAGAAGCGTCTCGATCATGTCTACATCATTCTCGAACCCGTAGGGTCCGCATGCTTAATGTTCGTTGACGATATAGTATTATATGAGTTATGTGAGTTGGTGACCGAATGTTGTTCGGAGTCCCAGATGAGATTACGGACATGACGAGGAGCTCTAGAATGGTCCAGAGGTAAAGACTGATATATAGGATGGTAGTATTTGGTCACCGGAAAGGTTTAGGGAAGTACCAGGTATTTATTGGAGTGCCGGAAGGGGTTCCTGATACGTCTCCAACATATCTATAATTTTTTATTGTTCCATGCTATTATATTATCCATCTTGGATGTTTTATATGCTATTTTATATGATTTTTGGGTCTAACCTACTAACCTAGAGCCCAGTGCCAGTTTCTATTTTTTTCCTTGTTTTTGAGTTTCGCGGAAAAGGAATATCAAACGGAGTCCAGTTGAGCTGAAATTTTATGGTGATTTCTTATGGACCAGAAGAAGCCCACAGAGTATCAGAGATGGACCAAAGGAGTCCCGAGGCCACCACAAGGGTGGAGGGCGCCCCCCTAGGGCAGCCCCCCCGTCCTTGTCATCGCCTCGTGGACCCCATGACTTGTTCCTAACGCCAAAAATTCCTATAAATATAGAAAACCCGAGAACAGAATCTAGATCGGGAGTTCCGCTGCCGCAAGCCTCTATAGCCACGAAAAATTAATTGGGAGCCCGTTCCGGCACCCTGCCGGCGGTGGAAACCATCACCGGTGGCCATCTTCATCATCCCGGCACTCTCCATGACGAGGAGGGAGTAGTTCACACTCGGGGCTGAGGGTATGTACCAGTAGCTATGTGTTTGATCTCTCTCTCTCTCTCTCGTGTTCTTGATTTGGCAAGATCTTGATGTACCGCGAGCTTTGCTATTATAGTTGGATCTTATGATGTTTCTCCCCCTCTACCTTCTTGTAATGGATTGAGTTTTTCCTTCGAAGTTATCTTATCAGATTGAGTCTTTAAGGATTTGAGAACACTTGATGTATGTCTTGCATGTGCTTATCTGTGGTGACAATGGGATATTCACGTGATCTACTTGATGTATGTTTTGGTGATCAACTTGGGGGTTCTATGACCTTGTGAACTTATGCATAGAGGTTGGCACACGTTTTCGTCCTGACTCTCCGGTAGAAACTTTGGGGCACTCTTTGAAGTTCTTTGTGTTGGTTTGAATAGGTGAATCTGAGATTGTGTGATGCATATCGTATAATCAAACCCGCGGATACTTGTGGTGACATTGGAGTATCTAGGTGACATTAGCGTTTTGGTTGATGTGTGTCTTAAGGTCTTATTTTAGTACGAACTCTAGGGCTGTTTGTGACACTTATAGGAACAGCCCAATAGATCGATCAGAAAGAATAACTTTGAGGTGGTTTCGTATCCTACAACAATCTCTTTATTTATTCTTCGCTATTAGTGACTTTTGAGTGACTCTTTGTTGCACGTTGAGGGATTGTTATATGAACCCTAGGCCTTGTTTCCAAGCATTGCAACATCATTTTCGCTCACTTTTGTTACTAGTTACCTTGCTGTTTTTATAATTTCAGATTACAAAAACCTATATCTACTATCCATATTGCACTTGTATCACCATCTCTTTGCCGAACTAGTGCACCTATACAATTTACCATTGTATTGGGTGTGTTGGGGACACAAGAGACTCTTTGTTATTTGGTTGCAGGGTTGTTTGAGAGAGAGACCATCTTCATCCTATGCCTCCCACGGATTGATGAACCTTAAGTCATCCACTTGAGGGAAATTTTCTACTGTCCTACAAAACTCTGCACTTGGAGGGCCAACAACGTCTACAAGGATAAAGTTGCGTAGTAGACATCAAGCTCTTTTCGGGCGCCGTTGGCGGGGAAGCTAGGTAAGAGGCACTTATATCCCGTCAACGAAGCTCTTTTCTGGTGCCGTTGCCGGTGAGGTTAGTGCTTGAAGGTATATCTTTAGATCTTGCAATCGAATCTTTTAGTTTCTTGTTTTATCACTAGTTTAGTTTATCAAAGAAAACTACAAAAAATGGAATTGAGGTTGCCTCATATGCTTCATCTTTTTAATGTATTTCATGAAAATAAGGATTCCGGTAATTGTGCCAAAGTGTTAGAAGAAGAATGCATTAAAATGTTTGGCACTAAATCTTTGAATGATGAGCATGATTGCAATGTTGTTAGTATGAATTCTTTGAATATCCATGATGCTAATGATATGCAAAGCTACAAGCTTGGGGATGCTATGTTTGATGAAGATGATATTTTTCTCCCCCCAAGTTTTGATGAGCAAATTTATTATGATGATAGCATGCCTCCTATTTATGATGATTATAATGATGAATGTGGATTTGGGGAGGTCATGACTTTACTTAGTGATGAATCCACTATTTCGAAAGAGGTTCCAATTGACTATGATGCGAACAAAGTCGCTACATATGATGATTATTGTGATGATACTTATGTTATAAAAAGTAGTGATAATTATTGTCATAATTTTGAATACCCTTTTACCAAACATTACTCTTTTAATGTGGAAAAAATTTATAGTATTCAAGTTTCATATGATACTCCCACTATTCCGAATGAGAAGAAATTTTCTTATATGGAGAGTAGTAAAATTTCTATGCTTATGGATCATGAAAGTAATGCTTTATGTGACATTTATATTGTTGAATACATTCATGATTCTACTGAAAATTATTATGAGGGTGGAATATATGCTTGTAGGAGTTACGATAATATCAAGTTTCCTCTCTATGTGTTGAAAGTTTTGAAGTTATGCTTGTTTTACCTTCCTATGCTAGTTGATTCTTGCTCCCATAAGTTGTTTGCTCACAAAATCCCTATGCATAGGAAGTGGGTTAGACTTAAATGTGCTAGTAATATGCTTCATGATGCTCCCATTATGTTCTAATTCTTATCTTTTATATGAGCATCATTGAAATCATCATGCCTAGCTAGAAGGGCATTAAAGAAAGCGCTTGTTGGGAGACAACCCAATATTTACCCCTACTGTTTTTGTGTGTTCACATTATTATGCTACTATAGTAATCATGTTTTATATTTTTTGTTTCAATAAAGTACCAAGTAAGACCTTTAGGATGGCCTATGGTGATAGTTGATTTGATCTTGCTGAAAAACAGAAACTTTTGCGCTCAGGAAAACAATTTTAGTTTTTAACATAAGTGTTATAAAATACTGATTCCTTTTGCGGAAGATTTATAAACAAATTTATCAGGATTTCCTAATTTTTCAAAAAATTTGGAGTTACATAAGTATTCGAGAGTTACATATTACTAAAGACTGTCCTATTTTTGATAGATTCTGTTTTTGATGCATAGTTTGCTTGTTTTCTAGTTTCTATGGCTTATATTTATTAATATAAATTGTAGAAATGATAGGGTACAATAGGAATCATGTGATAAAAATTATGAATATTTCTTGATAGTACCTAAGTGGTGATTTGCTTTAATATACTAACGGAGCTTACAAGTTTTCTGTTGAGTTTTGTGTTGTGAAGTTTTCAAGTTTTGGGTAAAGTTTCGACGGACTATGGAATAAGGAGTGGCAAGAGCCTAATCTTGGGGATTTCCAAGGCACCCCAAGGTAATATTCAAGGAACAACCAAGAGCCTAATCTTGGGATGCCCCGGATGGCATCCCCTCGTTCGTCCTCGTTCATCGATAACCTTACTTGGAGCTATATTTTTATTCACCACATGATATGTGTTTTGCTTGGAGCATCATTTTATTTTATTAGGATTTTCTTTCTATTATTTATATTAATGTTTTGCATCTTTTAGTTCAATAAAAAGGTCAAGTATAGCCTTTAACATGCTTATTTTGCAAGTACATATGTTGTTGTTTTAAAAAAAGAAAGTTTTCTATCATTGTCTGAATATTTGTGAATAGTCAGAACATGATAAAATCTTGAAATTTTTACACAATGAGTAACAACAAATTATCTACAGTGTGGTAAGTTTTTAGAATTTTTGGAGTTAAATAAGTATGATTCCTCTTGCATTCTTTACAGACTATCCTGTTTAGACAGATTGCTGTTATGATTGCATTGTTTGCATATGTTTGCTTATTTAATGATTCTATTTGAGGATAGGAGTGCTAATTATGCAGAGGCATTTAGTATGCAATTTCAAGTTATAATTTTAGTGATTTTCTACAGTAGAGAATGATAAGGTTTAGTATGGATTTATACTAACTTATCTCACGAGTTCTTGTTGAGTTTTCTGTGGATGAAGTTTTTAAGAATTAGGGAAACTGTGATATGAGAGGAACTAAGGAAACACAAAAGCTCAATCTTGGGGGTGCCCAAGGCATCCCTAGTTAATATTCCAAGAAGTCTCAAGCATCTAAGCTTGGGGATGCCCCCGTAGGCATCCCACCTTTCTTCTTCAACAACTATCGGTTAGTTTTGGTTGAGCCTAAGTTTTATCTTATTCACATGATATGTGCTATCCTTGAAATTTTATTTTGTTTTGTTTTGCTTGCTGTTTGAATAATATCCCAATATCTGAAATTCGTAAGTGTTAGAGAGTCTTCACATAGTTACATGATTATTCGACTACTCATTGATCTTCACTTATATCTTTTGGAGTAGTTTGTCATTTTCTCTAGTGCTTCACTTATATATTTTTAGAGCACGGTGGTAGTTTTATTTTTAATAAATTTATGAACTCTCATGCTTCACCTATATTATTTCGAGAGTCTTAAACATAATGGTAATTTTCTTTGGTTATGAATTTAGTCCTAATATGATGGGCATCCAAGAGGGATATAATAAAAACTTTCATATAAAGTGCATTGAATACTATGAGATGTTTGATTCCTTATGATTGTTTTGAGATATGAAGATGGTGATATTAGATTCATGCTAGTGAGTAATTGTGAATTTGAGAAATACTTGTGTTAAGGTTTGTGAGTCCCGTAGCATGCACGTATGGTGAACTGTTATGTAACGAAGTTGGAGCATCAGATATTTTTTGATTGTCTTCCTTATGAGTGGCGGCCGGGGATGAGCAATGGTCTTTTCCTACCAATCTACCCCCCTAGGAGCATGCGTTTAGTACTTTGTTTCAATGACTAATAGATTTTTTGCATTAAGTATGTGAGTTCTTTATGACTAATGTTGAGTCCATGGATTATACGCACTCTCACCCTTCCACCATTGCTAGCCTCTCTTGTGCCGCACAACTTTTGCCGGTACCATACACCCACCATATACCTTCCTCAAAACAGCCACCATACCTATCTATTATGGCATTTCCATAGTCATTCCGAGATATATTGCCATGCAACTTTCCACCGTTCCGTTTATTATGACACACATCATCATTGTCATATTGCTTTGCATGATCATGTAGTTGACATCGTATTTGCAGCAAAGCCACTGTTCATAATTCTTTCATACATGTCGCTCTTGAGTCATTGCACATCCCGGTACACCGCCGGAGGCATTCGTAAAGTCATATTTTGTTCTAGTATCGAGTTGTAATTCTTGAGTTGTAAGTAAATAAAAGTGTGATGATCTTTATTATTAGAGCATTGTCCCATGTGAGGAAAGAATGAAGGAAGATGTGATTCCCTCACAAACAAGGGTGGAGAGCGCAGAAAAGGAATACCAAACGGAGTCCAATTGAGCTGAAAATTTACGGTGATTTTTATGGACCAAAAGAAGCCCATGGAGTATCAGAGATGGACCAGAGGAGTCCCGAGGCCACCACAAG
>NC_041388.1:77129028-77203195 GCF_002162155.2 Triticum dicoccoides
CTCATGGACCTCCCTGACTTGTTCCGGACGCCAAAAATTCCTATAAATATAGAAAACCCCAGAATAGAACCTAGATCAGGAGTTCCGCCGCCGCAAGCCTCTGTATCCACGAAAAACCAATTGGGAGCCCATTCCGGCACCCTGCTGGAGGGGGAAACCATCACCGGTGGCCATCTTCATCATCCCGGCGCTCTCCATGACAAAGAGGGAGTAGTTCACCCTCGGGGCTGAGGGTATGTACCAGTAGCTATGTGTTTGATCTCTCTCTCTCTCTCTCTCTCTCTCTCTCTCTCTCTCTCTCTCTCGTGTTCTTGATTTGGCATGATATTGATGTGCCGCGAGCTTTGCTATTATAGTTGGATCTTATGATGTTTCTCCCCCTCTACCTTCTTGTAATGGATTGAGTTTTCCCTTTGAAGTTATCTTATCAGATCGAGTCTTTAAGGATTTAAGTACACTTGATGTATGTCTCGGATGTGCTTACCTGTGATGACAATGGGATATTCACGTGATCTACTAGATGTATGTTTTGGTGATCAACTTGCGGGTTCTGTGACCTTGTGAACTTATGCATAGAGGTTGGTACACATTTACGTCTTGACTCTCCGGTAGAAACTTTGGGGCACTCTTTGAAGTTCTTTGTGTTGGTTTGAATAGATGAATCTGAGATTGTGTGATGCATATCGTATAATCAAACCCGCGGATACTTGTGGTGACATTGGAGTATCTAGGTGACATTAGGGTTTTGGTTGATGTGTGTCTTAAGGTGTTATTTTCGTATGAACTCTAGGGCTGTTTGTGACACTTATAGGAATAGCCCAATAAATCAATCTGAAAGAATAACTTTGAGGTAGTTTCGTACCCTACAATAATCTCTTCGTTTCTTCTCTGCTATTAGTGACTTTGGAGTGACTCTTTGTTGCACGTTGAGGGATTGTTATATGATCTAATTATGTTATCATTGTTGGGAGAACTTGCAATAGTGAAAGTATGAACCCTAGGCCTTGTTTCCAAGCATTGCAATACCGTTTTCGCTCACTTTTGTTACTAGTTAACTTACTGTTTTTATAATTTGAGATTACAAAAACCTATATCTACTATCCATATTGCACTTGTATCACCATCTCTTCGCTGGACTAGTGCACCTATACAATTTACCATTGTATTGGGTGTGTTGGGGACACGAGAGACTCTTTGTTATTGGGTCGCAGGGTTGTTTGAGAGCGACCATCTTCATCCTACGCCTCCCACAAATTGATAAACCTTAGGTCATCCACTTGAGGGAAATTTTCTACTGTCCTACAAAACTCTGCACTTGGAGGCCCAACAACGTTTACAAGGATAAAGTTGCATAGTAGACATCAGTTCCGGAAGGCCACCGGTACGTGGTGGGCCTTATGGGCCAAAGGGGGGAGCACACCATCCCACAAAGGGGCTGGCGCACCCCACCACCCCTGCCCACATGCCAAGGAAGGAGGGAAGGAAGGGGAGGTGCCCTAAGGCGGCCAGCCCCCCTTTCCTCCCCCATGTCCATATATGGAAGGGGGTGTAGCCAGGCAAGCACCTAGGGCAGCCGCCGGCCACTTGGGGCTTGCCCTAGGGCAACCTCCTCTCCCCCTCCACCTATATATATGAGAGGAGGGAGAGGGTAAAAACACACCACGATCGCCAAGCCGTGTGCGGCGCCCCGTCACCCTCTAGTTCTAGTTGCTCCTCCATGCACGTCTATTGTGCTTGGCGAAGCCCTGCGGATAGTTTCACCACGTTCATCACCATGTCGTCGTGCTGCCGGAACTCATCTACTGCTTGGCCTCTCTTGCTGGATCGAGAAGGTGAGGACGTCATCGAGCTGAACGTGTGTTGAACGCGGAGGTGCCATACGTTTGGTACTTTTGATTGGGACGGATCACAAAGGTGTACGACTACATCAACCGTGTTGATAAATGCTTCCGCTTAGTGATCTAAAAGGGTATGTATATGCTCTCCCCCTCTTGTAGCTATTCATCTCCATGGATAGATCTTGCGTGTGTGTAGAAATTTTTTGTTTTCCATGCAACGTTCCCCTTGAGTGGCATCATGAGTCAGGTCTATGCGTAGATGATATGCATGAGTAGAACACAAAGGAGTTGTGGGCGGTGATGGTCATACTGCTTACCACCAACATCTTATTTTGATTCGGTGGCATTGTGGGATGAAGCGACCTAGAACAACCTTACATGTCCACGCACATGAGACCGGTTCCACCGACTGACATGCAACTTGTTTTGCATAAAGGTGGCTGGCGGGTGTCTGTTTCTCCTAGTTTAGTTGAATCGAATTTGACTACGGCTGGTCCTTGCAAAAGGTTAAAACAGCAAACTTGGTAATCACCGTTGTGGTTTTGAGTAGGTAAGAGTGCTTCTTGCTAGTTGCCCATAGCAGCCACATAAAACTTACAACAACAAAGTATAGGACATCTAACTTGTTTTTGCAGGGCATGTTGTGATGTGATATGGTCAAGATATGATGTGATATATGTTGGATGTCAGTTGATCATCTTATAAAGTATGAGATGATCATGTTTTGTAATAATTTCATGACTTACATGTCGATGAGTACGACAACCGGCAGGAGCCTTAGGGTTGTCTTTAATTATTGTATGACCTATGTGTCAATCACTAAGCGCCATGTAATTGCTTTACTTTATCGCTATGCATTAGCAATAGTTGTAGAAGCAGTAGATGTCGAGACAACCCTGACGCAATGATGGAGATCAAGGTGTCGAGACGGTGACGATGGAGATCATGATGATGATTTGGAGATGGAGATCAAAAGCACAAGATGATGATGGCCATATCATGTCACATATTTTGATTGCATGTGATGTTTATCCTTTATGCATCTTATTTTGCTTAGAACGATGGTATCATTATAAGATGACCCCTTCACTAAATTTGAAGATAAAAGTGTTCTCCCCAAGTATGCACCATTGCCAAAGTTCATCGTTTCAAAGCACCTCGTGATGATCGGGTGTGATAGACTCTACGTTCACATACAATAGGTGTAAGCCAGTTTTGCACATGTTGAATAATTGGGTTAAACTTGACAAGCCTAGCATGTACAGACATGGTCTCAGAACACTAGAGACTGAAAGGTTGAACGTGAGTCATATAGTAGATATGATCAACATAGAGATGTTCACCATTGAAGACTACCCCATCTCACGTGATGATCGGACGGGTTAGTTGATTTGGATCATGTATCACTTTGACAACTTGAGGGATGTTGATTTTTTGGGGGAACGTAGTAATTTAAAAAAAATTCCTACGCACATGCAAGATCATGGTGATGCATAGCAACGAGAGGGGAGAGTATCGTCCACGTACCCTCGTAGACCATAAGCGGAAGCATTATGAGAACGCGGTTGATGTAGTCGTACGTCTTCACGATCCGACCGATCCAAGTACCGAACGCACGACACCTCCGAGTTCAGCACACGTTCAGCTCGATGACGTCCCATGAACTCCGATCCAGCAGAGCTTCACGGGAGAGTTCTGTCAGCACGACGGCGTGATGACGGTGACGATGTTGCTACCGACACAGGGCTTCGCCTAAGCACCGCTATGATATGATCGAGGTGGATTATGGTGGAGGGGGCACCGCACACGTCTTGGAACAATCAACTTGTGTGTCTTTGGGTGCCCCCCCACCTCCGTATATGAAGGAGCAAGGGGGGAGGCCGGCCAGCCTTGGTGCACCCCAAGGAGAGGAGTAATCCTCTTCCTACTAGGAAGAGGATTCATCCTTTCCTAGGCCAACTACGAAGAGGGAAGGGGATGGAAAGACAGGGAGAGGGAAAGAGGGGCCGCGCCCCTTCCCCTAGTCCAATTCAGACTCCTCATGGGAGGGGGCGCGCCACCTCCTGGGCTGCTGCCCTCTCTCTCCCCTCAAGCCCACTAAGGCCCAATACTTCCCCGGGGGGTTCCGGTAACCCCTCCGGCACTCCGGTTTTCTCCTGAAGCATCCGGAACACTTCCGGTGTCTGAATATGCCGTCCAATATATCAATCTTTACGTCTGGACCATTTTGAGACTCCTCGTCATGTCCGTGATCACATCCGGGACACCGAACTATCTTCGGTACATCAAAACATATAAACTCATAATACCGATCATCACCGAACTTTAAGCGTGCGGACCCTATGGGTTCGAGAACTATGTAGACATGACCGAGACTTGTCTCTGGTCAATAACCAATAGCGGAACCTGGATGTTCATATTGGTTCCTACATATTCTATGAAGATCTTTATCGGTCAAACCACATAACAACATACGTTGTTCCCTTTGTCATCGGTATGTTACTTGCCCGAGATTCGATCGTCGGTATCTCAATACCTAGTTCAATCTCGTTACCGGCAAGTCTCTTTACTCGTTTCGTAATACATCATCCTACAACTAAATCATTAGTCACAATGCTTGCAAGGCTTATAATGATGTGCATTACCGAGAGGGTCCTGAGATACCTCTCCGATAATCGGAGTGACAAATCCTAATCTCGATCTATGCCAACTCAACAAGCACCATCGGAGACACCTGTAGAGCACCTTTATAATCACCCAGTTACGTTGTGACGTTTGGTAGCACACAAAGTGTTCCTCCGATAATCGGGAGTTGCATAATCTCATAATCATAGGAACATGTATAACTCATGAAGAAAGCAATAGCAACAAACTAAACGATCATCATGCTAAGCTAATGGATGGGTCAAGTCAATCACATCATTCTCTAATGATGTGATCTTGTTAATCAAATGACAACTCATGTCTATGGTTAGGAAACATAACCATCATTGATTCAATGAGCTTGTCAAGTAGAGGCAAACTAGTGACACTCTGTTTGTCTATATATTCATACATGTACTAAGTTTCTGGTTAATTCAATTCTAGCATGAATAATAAACATTTATCATGATATAAGGACATATAAATAACAACTTTATTATTGCCTCTAGGGCATATTTCCTTCAGTCTCCCACTTGCACAAGAGTCAATAATCTAGGTCACATCTTTATGTGATTAATTCACATCTCCATGTGACTAATACCCAAAGGGTTTACTAGAGTCAATAATCTAGTTCACATCGCTATGTGATTAAAATAGTGATCATGTTTTGCTTGTGAGAGAAGTTTAGCCTACGGGTCTCCAACATTCATATCCGTATGTATTTCACAAATTTCTATGTCTACAATGCTCTGCACGGAGCTACTCTAGCTAATTACTCCCACTTTCAATATGTATCCAGATCGAGACTTAGAGTCATCTAGATCGATGTAAAAAGCTTGCATCGACGTAACTCTTTATGATGAACTCTTTTATCACCTCCATAACCGAGAAATATTTCCTTAGTCCTCTAAGGATAATTTTGACCGCTGTCCAGTGATCTACTCCTAGATCAATATTGTACTCCCTTGACAGAAAGATGCTAAGGTATACAATAGGACTGGTAAACATCATAACATACTTTATAGAACCTATGACTGAGGCATAGGGAATGACTTTTCATTCTCTCTCTATTTTCTGCTGTGGTAGGGTTTTGAGTCTTTACTCAACTTCACACCTTGCAACACAGGCAAGAACTCCTTCTTTGACTGTTCAGTTTTGAACTACTTCAAAATCTTGTCAAGGTATGTACTCATTGAAAAAACTTATCAAGCGTCTTGATCTATCTCTATAGATCTTGATGCTCAATGTGTAAGCAGCTTCGTCGAGGTCTTTCTTTGAAAAACTCTTTTCAAACACTCCTTTATGCTTTCCAAAAAATTCTACACTATTTCCGATCAACAATATGTCATTCACAAGTACTTATCAGAAATGTTGTAGTGCTCCCACTCACTTTCTTGTAAATACAGGCTTCACCGCAAGTATGTATAAAACCATATGCTTTGATCACTTTATCAAAGCATATATTCCAACTCCGAGATGCTTGCACCAGTCCATAGATGGATCGCTGGAGCTTGCTCACTTTGTTAGCACCTTTAGGATCGACAAAACCTTCTGGTTGCATCATATACAACTCTTATTTTAAGAAATCCATGAAGGAATATAGTTTTGACATCCATTTGCCAGATTTCATAAAATGCGGCAACTTCTAACATGATTCATATAGACTTTTAAGCATCGATACGAGTGAGAAAATCTCATCGTAGTCAACACCTTGAAGTTGTCAAAAACATTTTACCGACAATTCGAGCTTTGTAGAAAGGATCCATTCTTAGCAACGAATGTCTTGCCTTCGGATCTGTGATAGAAGGTGTACCCAACTATCTCCTTTGGGTATCCTATGAAGACACATTTCTCCGATTTGGGTTTGAGCTTATCAGGATGAAACTTTTTCACATAAGCATCGCAACCCCTAACTTTAAGAAATGATAACTTTGGTTTCTTGCCAAACCACAGTTCATATGGCGTCGTCTCAACAGATTTAGATGGTGCCCAATTTAACGTGAATGCTGTTGTCTCTAATGCATAACCCCAAAACGATAGTGGTAAATCGGTAAGAGACATCATAGATTGCACCATATCTAATAAAGTACATTTACGATGTTCGGACACACCATTACACTGTGGTGTTCTAGGTGGCGTGAGTTGCGGAACTATTTCGTATTGTTTCAAATGAAGACCAAACTCATAACTCAAATATTCTCCTCCACGATCAGATCATAGAAACTTTACTTTCTTGTTACGATGATTTTCCACTTCACTCTGAAATTATTTAAACTTTTCAAATGTTTCAGATTTATGTTTCATCAAGAAGATATACCCATATCTTACTCAAATCATCTGTGAAGGTCAGAAAATAACGATACCTGCCGCGAGCCTCAACACTCATCGGACTGCATACATCAGTATGTATTATTTCCAACAAGTTTTTTGCTCGCTCCATTGTTCTGGAGAACAAAGTCTTAGTCATCTTCCCCATGAGGCATGGTTCGCAAGCATCAACTGATTCATAATAAAGTGATTCCAAAAGCCCATCAGCATGGATTTTCTTCATGCGCTTTACACCAATATGACCTAAACGGCCGTGCCACAAATAAGTTGCACTATCATTATTAACTTTGCATCTTTTGGCTTCAATATTATGAATATGTGTATCACTGCGATCGAGATTCAATAAACCATTCATCTTGGGTGTATGACCGTTGAAGGTTTTTATTCATGTAAACAGAACAACAATTATTCTCTGACTTTAAATGAATAATCGTATTGCAATAAACATGATCAAATCATATTCATGCTTAACACAAACACCAAATAACATTTATTTAGGTTCAACACTAATCTCGAAAGTACAGGAGTGTGCGATGATGATCATATCAATCTTGGAACCACTTCCAACACACATCCGCACTTCACCCTTAACTAGTCTCTGTTCATTCTGCAACTCCCGTTTCGAGTTACTAATCTCAGCAACTGAACTAGTATCAACTACTAAGGGGTTGCTATAAACACTAGTAAAGTACACATCAATAACATGTATATCAAATATACCTTTGTTCACTTTGCCATCCTTCTTATCCGCCAAATACTTGGGGCAGTTATGCTTCCACTGACCAGTCCCTTTGCAGTAGAAGCACTTAGTCTCAGGCTTAGGTCTAGACTTGGGCTTCTTCACTTGAGCAGCAACTTGCTTGTTGTTCTTCTTGAAGTTCCCCTTCTTACCTTTTCCCTTTTCTTAAAACTAGTGGTCTTGTCAACCATCAACACTTGATGCTTTTCTTGATTTCTACCTTCGTCGATTTCAGCATCACGAAGAGCTTGGGAATCATTTCCGTTATCCCTTGCATATTATATATCATCATGAAGTTCCAGTAACTTGGTGATAGTGACTAGAGAACTCTGTCAATCACTATCTTATCTGGAAGATTAACTCCCACTTGATTCAAGTGATTGTAGTACTCAGACATTCTGAGAACATGCTCACTAGCTGAGCTATTCTCCTCCATCTTGTAGGCAAAGTGCTTATCAAAGGTCTCATACCTTTCGACATGGGCATGAGTCTGAAATACTAATTTCAACTCTTGGAACATCTCATATGCTCTGTGGCATTCAAAACATCTTTGAAGCCCCGATTCTAAGCCGTAAAGCATGGTGCACTAAACTATCAAGTAGTCATCATATCGAGCTCGCCAAACGTTCGTAACATCTGCATCTGCTCCTGCAATCGGCTTGTCACCTAGCGGTGCATCAAGGACAAAATTCTTCTGTTCAGCAATGAGGATAACCCTTAGATCATGGATTCAATCCGCATCATTGCTACTAACATCTTTCAACTTAGTTTTTCTCTAGGAACATATCAAAATAAATGGGGAGCTACATCGCGAGCTATTGATCCACAACATAGTTATGCAAATACTATTAGGACTAAGTTCATGATAAATTAAAGTTCAATTAATCATATTACTTAAGAACTCCCACTTAGATAGACATCCCTCTAGTCATCTAAATGATCACGTGATCTAAATCAACTAAACCATGTCCGATCATCATGTGAGATGGAGTAGTTTTCAATGGTGAACATCACTATGTTGATCATATCTACTGTACGATTCACGCTCGACCTTTCGGTCTCCAGTGTTTCGAGGCCATATCTGCATATGCTAGGCTCGTCAAGTTTAACCCAAGTATTCTGCGTGTGAAAAACTGGCTTGCACCCGTTGTATGTGAACGTAGAGCTTATCACACCCGATCATCACGTGGTGTCTCGGCACGATGAACTTTTGAAACGGTGCATACTTAGGGAGAACACTTATACCTTGAAATTTAGTGAGAGATCATCTTATAATGCTACCGTGGATCTAAGCAAAATAAGATGCATATAAGATAAACATCACATGCAATCAATATAAGTGATATGATATGGCCATCATCATCATTTGCCTGTGATCTCCATCTCCAAAGCACCGTCATGATCACCATCGTCACCGGCTTGACACCTTGATCTCCATCGAAGCATCGTTGTCGTCATGCCAACTATTGCCTCCATGACTATTGCTACCGCTTAATGATAAAGTAAAGCAATTACATGGCGATTGCATTTCATACAATAAAACGACGGGCCGATAACTGTGTTACAAAACATGATCATCTCATACAATAAAATTTAGCATCATGTCTTGACCATATCACATCACAAATTTCCCTGCAAAAACAAGTTAGACGTCCTCTACTTTGTTGTTGCAAGTTTTACGTGGCTGCTACGGGCTGAGCAAGAACCGTTCTTACCTACGCAACAAAAAAAACACAACGCGGTATAGTGATTGCTTTTTGATCTTCAGAAAGAACCCTGTTCATTGAATCCGATTCAACTAAAGTTGGAGAAACAGACACCCACTGGCCACCTGTTTGCGAAGCGTTATGAGAACGCGGTTGATGTAGTCATACGTCTTCACGATCTGACCGATCAAAGTACCGAACGCACGGCACCTCCGAGTTCAGCACACGTTCAGCTCGATGACATCCCATGAACTCTGATCCAGCAGAGCTTCACAGGAGAGTTCCGTTAGCACGACAGCGTGATGACGGTTAATGTTGCTACCGATGCAGGGCTTCGCCTAAGCACCGCTATGATATGATCGAGATGGATTATGGTGGAGGGGGGCACCGCACACGACTTGGAACAATCAACTTGTGTGTCTTTGGGTGCCCCCCCCCCACCACCGTATATAAAGGAGCAAGGGGGAGGCCGGCCAGCCTTGGTGCACCCCAAGGAGAGGAGGAATCCTCTTCCTACTAGGAAGAGGATTCAACCTTTCCTAGTCCAACTAGGAAGAGGGAAGGGGGAAGGAAAGAGAGGGAGAGGGAGAGGGAGAGAGGGGCCGCACCCCCTTCCCCTAGTCCAATTCGGAATCCCCATGGGAGGGGGCGTGCCACCTCCTGGGCTGCTGCCCTCTCTCTCCCCTCAGGCCCACTAAGGCCCAATACTTCCCCGGGGGGTTCCGGTAACCCCTCCGGCACTCCGGTTTTCTCCGAAATCATCCGGAACACTTCGGTGTCTGAATATAGCCATCCAATACATCAATCTTTACGTCTCAACCATTCCGAGACTCCTTGTCATGTCCGTGATCACATCCGGGACTCCGAACTATCTTCGGTACATCAAAACGTATAAACTCATAATACCGATCGTCACCGAACTTTAAGCGTGCGGACCCTATGGGTTCGAGAACTATGTAGACATGACCAAGACTCGTCTCTGGTCAATAACCAATAGCGGAACATGGATGTTCATATTATTTCCTACATATTCTATGAAGATCTTTATCGGTTAAATTGCATAACAACATACGTTGTTCCCTTTGTCATCGGTATGTTACTTGCCCGAGATTCGATCGTCGGTATCTCAATACCTAGTTCAATCTCGTTACCGGCAAGTCTCTTTATTTGTTCCGTAATACATCATCCCGCAACTAACTCATTAGTCACAATGCTTGCAAGGCTTATAATGATGTGCATTACCGAGAGGGCCCAGAGATACCTCTCCGACAATCGGAGTGACAAATCCTAATCTCGATCTATGCCATCTCAACAAGCACCATCAGAGACACCTGTAGAGCACCTTTATAATCACCCAGTTACGTTGTGACATTTGGTAGCACACAAAGTGTTCCTACGATACTCAAGAGTTGCATAATCTCATAGTCATAGGGACATGTATAAGTCATGAAGAAAGCAATAGCAACAAACTAAACGATCATCATGCTAAGCTAACAGATGTGTCAAGTAAATCACATCATTCTCTAATGATGTGGTCCCGTTAATCAAATGACAACTCATGTCTATGGTTAGGAAACATAACCATCATTGATTCAACGAGCTAGTCAAGTAGAGGCAAACCAGTGACAATCTGTTTGTCTATATATTCACACATGTACTAAGTTTCCGGTTAATACAATTCTAGCATGAATAATAAACATTTATCATAATATAAGGAAATATAAATAACTTTTTTATTATTGCCTCTAGGGCATATTTCCTTCAGATTTAAGTGGGAGTTCATTAGTAATTTGATTATTTAAACTAAAATTTATCATGAACTTAGTCTTAATAGTTTTTTTGTATATCTATGTTGTAGATCAATGGCCCGTGCTACCGTTCCCTTGAATTTTAATGCGTTCCTAGAGAGAGCTAAGTTTAAAGATGATGGTAGCAACTACACGGACAGGGTCTGTAACTTGAGGATTATCCTCATTGCTGCACAGAAAAATTATGTCCTTGATGCACCACTAGGTGACAGACCTGCTGCGGGAGCTACTATAGATGTTATGAACATCTGGCAGGCTCGATCTGATGACTACTCAATAGTTCAGTGTGCCATGATTTACGGCTTAGAACCGGGACTTCAAAGACGTTTTGAATGCCACGAAGCATATGAGATGTTCCAAGAGCTGAAGTTGATATTTCAAGCTAATGCCAGGTTGAGAGAGATTTAGTCTCCAACAAGTTCTGTAGTTGTAAGATGGAGGAGAATAGTTCTGTCAGTGAATACATACTCAAAATGTCCGGGTATCATAACCACTTGACTCAGCTGGGAATTGATCTTCCGGTTGAGAGTGTTATTGACAGAGTTCTTCAGTCACTGCCACCAAGCTACAAAGGCTTCGTGATGAACTATAATACGCAAGGGATGACGAAAATGATTCCTGAGCTCTTCACGATGCTGAAATCAGCGGAGGTAGAAATCAAGAAGGAGCATCAAGTGTTGATGGTTAACAAGGCCACTAGTTTCAAGAAAAAGGGCAAGGGAAAAAAGGGAACTTCAAGAAGAATGGCAAGCAAGTTACCGCTCCCGTGAAGAAGCCCAAAGCTGGACCCAAGCCTAAAACTGAGTGCTTCTACTACAAAGGAAATGGTCGCTGGAAGCGGAACTGCCCTAAATACTTGGCGGATAAGAAGGATGGCAAAGTGAACAAAGGTGTTATGACCGGCGTCTCGTATAGCCGGAGGAGGCCTAATGGAGCGTCTAGTTAGGGGCTTAGCCCAACTTATCTTTATTTTTATTAGCACTTAGAGGATTATATAAACACTTGTAAGGCCGCCTTTTGAAATTAAGCAATAAGTCATAACTATTGCCCGGCTCCCTTCAAGAGTCGGAACCCTAAAACTCTAGCCACCCCTGCCTCCTCCTCCTCTCGCCGCGCAGCCACGGTGCCGACTCACCGCCACTCGCGCTCCTATCAATCTGGTATCAGCTGTCTCGGGATCGATCATGTCTGCACCTCTTCCCACCACCACACTTCCACCGTGGCTGGGGCGTCATCCTTGTCGGGGCCAGTGTCTTCCGCCGCCTGGACGCCACCATCCGCCGCCCCCGTCGTCTACACCCCGGAGGAGATGACGGCTGCCCTCCGGGACCTCACCCAGGCGGTCGCGAGCATCTGCACCTTCCTCGCCAGCCCCTATGGGCCGCAGCCGCCGGGGCCCTTCGCCACCTGCCGCGCCGCCCCAGTTGCCTCCATGGCAGCCGCACCACTTGGCGACCCCCTTCGCTCCCGCCGTGCAACTGCCCCCATGGCAGCCTCCGCCTGCGGCGCATATCGACGCCTCCACCATGCAGTAGTAGCAACAACCCCATGCCGCGCCCACCGTGTCGCTTCTGCACCAACAGTTGCAGCCAGCGCCGTCCGCGACCGAGGGTGCCCCAACGACAGCTCCAGGGGTGCCCATCCACCAGGTCCGGTTCCCTCCATCGCCATCACAGCTACCGGCCTGGCTCGCTAGGTCCCTTGAGCCAGTCTACACAACAGCCTCTAGACAGCCACATGCACCGTCCCCACCGGTGCCGTGTGCGGCCATCCAGTTCGGCGGGCCCTCGGGCTCCGCCGACCCCTCCGACAGCGTTGATGGGCCCCTATTCCAGGGTGGGCCGCTGATGCCCACCTACTCGGCTCCGTCGTCCTTGCTACTTCACACCGATTCGGTGTACCCCTTCGCCGTCCACAGCCAGACACCGCCACGCTTCTCCAAGCTTGAGTTCGCCACCTACAATGGCACAGTGGACCCCCTGAACTGGCTCAATCAGTGCAACCAGTTTTTTAGGGGGCAACGCACGCTCGCGTACGACCGCACCTGGATCGCCTCCTACAACCTTTGAGGTGCCGCACAGACATGGTATTACGCCCTCGAGCAGGACGAGGGCGGCATGCCTCCGTGGGAGGATTTCCGCAAGCTTTGCCTCTTACACTTCGGGCCACCGATACGCGGGGGCTGGCTGGCGGAGCTTGGGCGCCTACCCTTCACCTCTACAGTGCAGGACTTCGCCGACCGCTTCCAGGCGCTGGCGTGCCACGGGCCCGGCATCACAGCTCGCCAGCGGGCTGAGCTCTTTGTTGGAGGTTTGCCGGATCATATCCGCGTGGACGTGGAGATGTGGGGACCACAGGACCTCCAGACCACCATGTACTATGCCCACGCTTTTGAGCGGTGCCTGGTGGCCATGCAGCAGGCGTCACCGTCCCGAGGCGCCCGACAGCCCGCCTGGCCGCCACCGACACCACCAGCACCAGGGCGTCCGACCAAGGCCCCTGTGGCGCCCAACGCGCCACCCGTGACGTGCCCCTTCCGTCGGCTCACCCCGGCCAAGGAGCTCGAGCGCCGCCGTCAGGGGTTGTGCTACAACTGTGAAGAGCCCTACTTCCCGGGCCACATTTGCCCGCGCCTGTTCTACTTGGAGGCTGTGGACTACATCGAGGAGGATGTCGTCGCCGCCGAGCTGGGCGACCCGACCCTTTCGTTGGCTGACGAGATTCCGCTAGGGCTGGCCCTTCCGTAGGCTGACAAGATCCCGCCAGGGCTGGCCCAGGCAAACGCCCTCGTCGTCTCCCTCCATGCTCTCACGGGCATCCGGACGGAGAAGACTATGCTGTTGTCGGTGACGATCCATGGTGAGCGGTTCCTCGCACTCCTGGATATAGGCTCCACCCATAACTTCCTGCCCGGGGCAACCATGCGCCGCCTGGCACTGCAGCTAACCGGCGGGGAGTAGCTACACGTTACCGTGGCCAACGGTGACCGTCTCCAGTGCTAGGGTATTGCTCGACATGTCCCCATCATCATCGGTGACGAGCACTTCACCGTCACCTGCGTCGGCATTGACTTGGGCTGCTTCGACTTCATCCTCGGCATCGACTTCTTGCAGACTCTGGGTCCCATCCTATGGGACTTCGACACCATGACGATGATTTTCTGGCGCCTGGGTCACCGCATTTGGTGGGAGGGTGTTGGCGGCGCCTCCCCGGCGGCTCCTCAGCCCTAGTTGACGGCGACCGCCATTGACACTGAGCATCCCCTGTTGGCTAGCCTATTGCAGCAGCATAGCGACCTCTTCGACAAGCCGCAGGGCCTGCCACTGTTCCGGACCTACGACCACCGCATCCACCTGCTGCCGGACACCTCTCTCATCGCTGTGCGGCTGTACCGCTACCCCCAGCCACAAAAGGACGAGCTGGAGCGGCAGTGCGCAATCATGCTTGCCCTGGACATCATCTGGATCTCAACCTCGCCGTTCTCGGTGCCGGTTCTCCTCGTCCGCAAGGTGGACGACACATGGCTCTTCTACATCGACTATCGTGCTCTTAACGCCAAGACGCTCAAGGACAAGTTTCCCATTCCAGTCGTGGACGAGCTCCTGGACGAGCTACATGGCGCACGCTTCTTCACCAAGCTTGACCTACGTTTGGGATATCACCAGGTGCGCATGCACCCGGATGATGTCGTGATGTCTACTACGCCACCTTCTTCTTGTAGACTCGTGTTGGGCCTCCCAGAGTTTTGTAGGACATCAGCAAATTTCCATCAAGTGGATGACCTAAGGTTTATCAATCCATGGGGGCGTAGGATGAAGATGGTCTCTCTCAAACAACCCTACAACCAAATAACAAAGAGTCTCTTGTGTCCCCAACACACCCAATACAATGGTAAATTGTATATGTGCACTAGTTTGGCGAAGAGATGGTGATACAAGTGTAATATGGATAGTAGATATAGGTTTTTGTAATCTGAAAATATAAAAACAGCAAGGTAGCAAGTAACAAAAGTGAGCGAAAACGGCATTGCAATGCTTGAAAACAAGGCCTAGGGTTCATACTTTCACTAGTGCAAGTTCTCTCAACAATGATAACATAATTAAGGCATATAGCAATCCCTCAACCTGCGACAAAAGTCATTCCGAAGTTCCTATCACGGAGAACATAAGATGAAATTGCTTGTAGGGTATGAAACCACCTCAAAGTTATTCTTTTCGATCAATCCATTGAGCTGTTCCTATAAGTGTCACAAACAGCCCTAGAGTTCGTAGTAAAATAACACCATATGGCGCACATTAATCAACCCTGATGTCACCTAGATACTCCAATGTCACGACAAGTATCCATGGGTCAATTATACGATATGCATCAAACAACTTCAGATTCACAATATTCAATCCAACATAAAGAAACTCAGAGAGTGCCCCAAGATTTCTACTGGAGAAACAAGGACGAAAACGTGCATCAACCCCTATAAATAGATTACCCGAATGTCACCTCCGGAATCCGCTAGTTGAGTGCCAAAACATACATAAAGTGAATCAATAAAACACCCCATTGTCACCACGGGTATCCTATGCAAGACATACATCAAGTGTTCTCAAATCCATAATAGTATTTAATCCGATAATAGTGAAATCTCAAAGGTAAAACTCAATTCATCACAAGAGGATAGAGGGGGAGAAACACCATATGATTCAACTATAATAACAAAGCTCGCGGTACATCAAGATTGTGCCTGATACGTCCATTTTGCATCATGTTTTCTTACTGTTATTTATAATGTTTTTATCCATAATAATACTTTTTGGAGTAATTCTAATGTCTTTTCTCTCATAATATGCAAGGTACCCACCAAGAGGGAGAATTCCGGTAGCTTGAAATCTGGACCTGGAAAATCTACGTCGGGCTACCTATTCTACACAACTCCAAACAAGCTGAAACTTCACAGAGATTTTTGATGGAATATTTGAGGATTATTAGAGCAAATAACTACCAGAGGGGGCCCACTACGTGGGCACAACCCACCTGGGCGTGCCAGGGAGCCCAGGCGCGCCCTGGTGGGTTGTGCTCACCCAGGCCCACCTCCGGTGCCCATGTTCTGGTATATAGGTCGTTTGGACCTAGAAAAAATAAGGGGAGGACTTTCGGGACAGAGCGCCGCCGTCTCGAGGCGGAACTTGGGCAGGAGCACTTTTGCCCTTCGGCAGAGCGATTCCGTCGGGGGAACTTACCTCCCGAAGGGGGAAATCATCGTCATCATCATCACCAACAAATCTCCTATCTTGGGGAGGGCAATCTCCATCAACATCTTCAACAGAACCATCTCATCTCAAACCCTAGTTCATCTCTTGTCCTCAATAGATTGGTGCTTGTGGGTGACTAGTAGTGCTGATTACATCTTGTAGTTGATTACTATATGGTTTATTCGGTGGAAGATTATATGTTCAGATCCAATATGCTATTTAATACCCCTCTGATCTTGAGCATGATTATTTGTGATTGGTTACTTTTTTTCTTGAGGTCACGGGAGAAATCATCTTGCAAGTAATCATGTGAACTTGATATGTGTTTGATATTTTGATAGTATGTATGTTGTGATTCCCTTAGTGGTGTCATGTGGACGTCGACTACATGACACTTCACCATATTTGTGACTAAGGGAATGCATTGTGGAGTAGCAATTAGATGATGGGTTGCGAGAGTGATAGAAGCTTAAACCCCAGTTTATGCGCTATTCCATAAGGGACCGATTGGATCCAAAAGTTTAATGCTATGGTTAGAATTTATTCTTAATACTTTTCTCGTAGTTGCGGATGCTTGTGGGAGGGTTAATCACAAGTAGGAGGTTTATTCAATTAAGAACAACACCTAAGCACCGGTCCACCCACATATCAAATTATCAAAGTACCGAACACGAATTAAAACCAACATGATGAAAGTGACTAGATGAAATTCCCGTGTACCCTCAAGAACGCTTTGCTTATCATAAGAGACCGTTTTGGCTTGTCCTTTGCCTCAAATGGATTGGGCTACCTCGCTGCACTTTTATTACTACTATTGTTACTTGCTCGTTACAAATTACCTTGCTATCAAACTACTCTGCTACTTACAATTTCAGCACTTGCGGACATTACCTTACTGAAAACCACTTGTCATTTCCTTCTGCTCCTCGTTGGGTTCGACACTCTTACTTATCTAAAAGAGCTACAATTGATCCCCTATACTTGTGGGTCATGAAGGCTATTTTCTGGCGCCGTTTCCGGGGAGTGAAGTGCCTTTGGTAAGTGGAATTTGGTAAGGAAACATTTATATAGTGTGCTGAAATTTATTGTCACTTGTTACTATGGAAAACAATCCATTGAGGGGTTTGTTCGGGGTATCTTCACCTCGACCGGAACCAAAATTAGCTACCACTCAACCTACTGCACCTACTGAAAATATTGAATATGAAATTCCTTTGGGTATGATAGAACAATTGCTAGCTAATCCTTATGCAGGAGATGGAACCGAACATCCTGATATGCACTTGATATATGTAGAACAAATTTGTGGATTGTTCAAGCTTGCTGGTTTATCCAGAGATGAAGTTATGAAAAAGGTTTTCCCTTAATCTTTGAAGGTAAAAGCATTGGCATGGTATAGGCTATGCGATGATATTGGATCTTGGAATTGGAATCAATTGAAATTGAAGTTCCACCAAAAAATTTATCCTATGCATCTAGTTCATCATGATCGGAATTATATATATAATTGTTGGCCTCGTGAAGGAGAAAGTTTCTCTCTAGCTTGGGGGAGACTTAAGTCAATGTTATATTCATGCCCCAATCATGTGCTCTCAAGAGAAATTATTATTCATAATTTTTATGCTCGACTTTCTCGTAATGATCAAACCATGCTTGATACTTCTTGTGCTGGTTCTTTTATGAAGAAGACTATTGAATTCCGGCGGGATCTTTTGGAAAGAATTAAATGCAACTCTGAAGATTGGGAGCTCAACGAAGGTAAAGTGTCAGGTATTAAAATAAATATGATTGTGTTAAATCTTTTATGGATACCAATGCTTTCCAAAAGTTTAGCACTAAATATGGACTTGACTATGAGATAGTAGCCTCCTTTTGTGAATCATTTGCTACTCATGTTGATCTCCCTAAAGAGAAGTGGTTTAAATATCACCCACCTATTAAAGAAGAAGTTAAAGGACCAGTACTAGTTAATGAAGAAACTATACTTTACAATGTTGATCCAGTTGTTCCTACTACTTATATTGAGAAACCACTTTTCCCTGTTAGGATAAAGGAACATGCTAAAGTTTCAACTATGGTTAACAAAAGCTATATTAGAACACCTAAACCTGATGAAAAAAATCAAAGTATAACCTATTATTGCTATGGTTAAAGATCTCTTGGAAGAATATGTAGATGGGCATGTTATTTACTTCTGTGAAGAAGCTGCTAGAATTGCCAAACCTGATAAAAAGGATAAACATAGACATGTTGTTGGCATGCGTGTCATCTCAGTTAAAATAGGAGATCATTGTTATCATGGTTTATGCGACATAGGTGCTAGTGTGAGTGCTATTCCTTAGAACTTATATCAAGAAATCATGAATGGCATAGCACCCGTAGAGATAGAAGACATAGATGTTACTATTAAACTTGCTAATAGAGACACTATATCACCAATTGGGATTGTTAGAGATGTTAAAGTCTTGTGTGGGAAAATAAAATACCCTACTGATTTTCTTGTTCTTGGTTCCCCACAAGATGATTTTTGTCCCATTATCTTTGGTAGACCCTTCTTGAACACCGTTAATGCTAAGATAGATTGTGAGAAACAAACTGTCGGTGTTAGTTTTGGTGATGAGTGCCATGATTTTAATTTTTCCAAGTTTCATAGAAAGCTTCATGAAAAAGAATTGCCTAGTAAGTATGAATTAATTGGTCTTGCTTCTATTGCTGTACCACCTACAAATCCTTTAGAACAATATTTGCTAGACCATGAAAATGATTTGCATATGCATGAAAGAAATGAAATAGATAATATTTTCTTTGAACAACCTCCTGTACTTAAACACAACTTGCCTATTGAAACTCTAGGAGGTCCTCCTCCACCTAAAGGTGATCCTGTGTTTGAATTAAAAAAATTGCCATACACTTTGAAATATGCTTATCTTGATGAAAAGAAGATATATCCTGTTATTATTAGTGCTAACCTTTCAGAACATGAAGAAGAAGAAAGATTATTGGAAGTTAAAAGGAAGCACTGAGCTGCTATTGGATATACTCTTGATGATTTAAAGGGCATTAGTCCCACTCTATGTCAGCACAAAATTAATATGGAACCTGATGCTAAACCCGTTGTTGATCATCAAAGTCGGTTAAATCCGAAGATGTAAGAAGTGGTAAGAACGGAAATATTAAAACTTCTGCAAGCAGGTATAATCTACCCTATAGCTGATAGTAGGTGGGTAAGTCATGTTCATTGTGTCCCTAAGAAGGGAGGTATTACTGTTGTTCCTAATGATAAGAATGAACTTAATCCACAAAGAATTGTTACAGGCTATAGGATGGTAATTGATTTTAGAAAATTAAATAAAGCAACTAGAAAAGATCATTACCCTCTTCCTTTTATTGATCAAATGCTTGAAAGATTATCTAAGCACACACACTTTTGCTTCCTTGATGGATATTCTGTTTTTTCACAAATACCTGTTTCTCAACCTGATCAAGAAAATACCACTTTTACTTGTCCTTTTGGAACCTATGCTTATAGACATATGCCTTTCGGTTTATGTAATGCACCTGCTACTTTTCAAAGATGTATGACTGCTATATTCTCTGACTTTTGTGAAAAGATTGTTGAGGTTTTCATGGATGTCTTCTTTGTTTATGGGAAGTCTTTTGATGATTGTTTAAACAGAGGCGTGAGAGCTCGAAGCTTTTAAAACAGAGATGGAAATAATTTAGAGAGGTATGCTTTCATTGTCAACATAACAACGAAGAGTTCTCACTATCTTCCATGCTAGACACATTATAGGAGGTTCCCAAACAGAATGGTAAAGTTTTTACTCCCCCACCACCAACAAGCACATTCCACGTCTGTTCCGAAACAACAGGTACCTTCCAACTATCAACAATCCTGGGGGAGTTTTGTTTGCAATTATATTTTGATTTGATTTGAGCATGGAACCGGGCATCCCAGTTACCAGCCATTCTCTCGTGAATAATGAGCGGAGTCCACACATCATGAGAATAACCCACCTAGCATCACTACTAAGGAAAAGCCTAGAATAACCCACTGATAAGGTGCTACAGCTAACGCTTAGCAGTAGCGCATGTTGACACGCGCTACTACTATACCTACTTAGCAACAGCACGTCCCATACCAGCACTACTACCAAGTGCTTTAGCAGTAGCGTTTTCCTATCCAGCGCTAGAGAGTGCTACTACTATATTTTTCTCATATATTTTTTCTGCGTATTTGTGATGTTTTTGTATAGGTTTTATATAGTATTCTAATCATATCATAAACATGCAATATGCTCATCATATCATACACATAATAGTCTCATCATATCATCCAACACAAATCATGTTGTCACATCATAATCACGATATAGCTATCCAAGTTACATGACATGTCTCATCATACATAATGTAGTACTTCTTGAGGCGTAGGTTCATATCCCTCTATTGCACTAGCGTAAACCTAAACTAACTACTGGTTGTTACTCCGAAACCGGAAACCGGTAACACCTGGGCCTGACACTCCGGCCACTCGTCGTATACTCCTGGCGTATCACTTCTTCGTCATCGATGATCTATGCACCTGCATCGTCACATGAGTCGATGATATGCAACATATATAGTTGAGCAACAGAAAGAGACAAACTTGGAAAAAATAGAAGCAACATATCATAAGCATAAATAACAAAGTTCATAGTACCCAAAATTCCCTAACTAGAGTGATTTTTGCAAGTTGAGGAGGACGGTTTAATTACATCACAAATAAAGTTTCGTCGTGCATAACTCAAAGTTTCGTCATTCAGAAAGTATGGACTAAATGGACACATTGTCATATATCGAAAATCGCTCCAACATGTCGCGCCATCCATCCAAGTCAGGGAGATAGCCCCCGAGCTTAGTGAAAGGCTTCAGGTCGAGACGCTGAGCAGCTACGCGTGTTCGGACGTCTTCCCGCGACATTTTCCCTTCCTCTTAGAACATCCCTGTTTTTTCAAGGACCTCCTTCATGATGATTTGGGCAAGTTCACGCTGGATGTGATAGAACTCAGCTCGAAGTTGATTATCCGGGATATCTCCTATGTTCTTTGCCCATTGCAGAATATGGGCATCACTGGATTTAGGTGACATGTGAAGGTTCTATAGATCCTGTCTGTACTCCAGCATGTGGTGTAGGACATATAATCCATCACGAGTATCACTCGGTTGCTGGATACAGCAGAAGTCGGTCTTATGGCCGAAGGCGGGCCTGCCGCTCCTTTCCTTCTTGGTCTTGATATCTCCACCCTGTACGCCATAGTAAAAGATAGCACCGTTGAGAACAGACTTGATGTGGGTGTAATCCTTTTTTTTTCATGTTCTTCGTCGAGTCCAAGTAAAGAGCGTGGGAGTATGGGAGTAAAGGATGATGAGGATGGCGCTCCCGCCACTGCGCAAAATAAGTACACACCTCAAATTAATTAGCCCCCATCGTGCAAATGAATGATCGAAATCGAAGGAAGGATATCCACGCGGATGACTTACATGGGATGATATGGCACGACAAATCGTCTCCTTGTCCTTATTGGCGACCATGAATCGATGATGTAGTCCCTCGTGTATTCACAGAGCTCTGCGCAGACTGCCAAGAAGCCCGCGTGCATCAAGTACGGGTCAGTGACACAGATATAAGGCATCTGCTCAATCCCGATGATGTAGTTCAAGTACAAGGCATAAAGGCGGACAAACGTAAAATCCAGCTTCTTCAAGTGAAACTTGTCGAAGATGTAATTGAATCGAAGGAAAAACTACTCCACGGGGAATGTGTCGACGTATGACCTTTGCCGCGGCACATTAACCACGTAGAGTAGGTATCCTGGATTTTTCGAGGCAATGAGTGAAATTGCAACTATCCTTAGGTGATTTTGGTAATTCCTAACAACATATAGCTCATTGAGCTAATGCTATTTCAAGATTAATATCTCAGGAAAGCTCAATGATTGGCATGGCATGGATGAGAAAAGTGGACCCCTCAAAATGCTAAGGACAAAGGATTGGCTCAAGCTCAAAGCTCAGGACTCTACATTTTCTATTTTAGTGATCCAAGATCAAATTGAGTCTACAGGAAAAGCCAATACTATCAAGGAGGGATGAGGTGTTACTTAATTAGGTTCTTGCTCAAAATGCTTAGTGATATGCTCCAAAACCCTCAACTACTTTCTAACATCCACATATGACCTAAACCAAAAGTCAAACTCAGCCCCACCAATTTTTCTATCCGGTGCCACCGAGTTTCAAATTTCATAGCCAGTGCCACAAACCCTAGGCAAATCGGCCTCACCGAGATGGGGTTGTAATCTCTCTGTTTCCCTTCGTAATTTCGGTCTCACCGAGATAAGCGATCGGTCCCATTGAGATTACAATGTAAACTCTTTGTTTTGCCTTCATAACATTTCAGTCTCACCGAGTTTACCTGACCAACTCTATGGTTAGCTTATTACGAAAATCGGTCTCACCGAGTTTGTGTAATCGGTCTCATCGAGATTACGTTAAGCCCTAACCCTAATCATATCGGTCCTACCGAGTTACATGTCGGTCCCACCGAAAACCCTAATGGTCACTAGCTTTGCTAAATTGGTCACACCGAGTTTAATCATTCGGTCCCACTGAGTTTGGAAAGTTATGTGTAACGGTTAGATTTTGTGTGGAGGCTATAAATACCCCTCCACCTCCTCTTCATTCGTGGAGAGAGCCATCAGAACAAACCTACACTTCCAACCTATATTTTCTGAGAGAGAACCACCTACACTTGTGTTGAGACCAAGATATTCCATTCCTACCATATGAATCTTGATCTCTAGCCTTCCCCAAGTTGCTTTCCACTCAAATCTTCTTTCCACCAAATCCATATCCTGTGAGAGAGAGTTGAGTGTTGGGGAGACTATCATTTGAAGCATAAGAGCAAGGAGTTCATCATCAACACACCATTTGTTACTTCTTGGAGAGTGGTGTCTCCTAGATTGGCTAGGTGTCACTTGGGAGCCTCCGACAAGATTGTGGAGTTGAACCAAGGAGTTTGTAAGGGCAAGGAGATCGCCTACTTCGTGAAGATCTACCGCTAGTGAGGCAGGTCCTTCGTGTGTGATGGCCATGGTGGGATAGACAAGGTTGCTTCTTCGTGGACCCTTTGTGGGTGGAGCCCTCCGTGGACTCGCGCAACCGTTACCCTTTGTGGGTTGAAGTCTCCATCAACGTGGATGTACGATAGCACCACCTATTGGAACCACGACAAAAACATCAGTGTCTCCCATTGCGTTTGAATCCTCCAAACCGTTCCCTTTACATTCTTCCAAGTTACATGCTTTACTTTCCGTTGCTCATATACTCTATGCATGCTTGCTTGAATTGTGTTAAGATTGCTTGACTTGTCCAAAGTTACTAAAATCCGCCAAGAACTAAAATTGGGAAAAGGCTAGATTTTTATTTGGTCATGTAGTCTAATCACCCCCTCTAGACATACTTTTGATCCTACAAGTGGTATCAGAGCTTTGGTCTCCATTTGCTTTGATTTTCATAGCTTTTGGAAGTCATAGCCTTGGTTTCACAACCTAGAAGAGTATGGCGTCTAGCGAGGGAAATTACCACCATAGATTTGATGGCACTAATTTTGCTAGTTGGAAGCATAAGATGAAAATGCATATTCTTGGACATAACCCCGCCATTTGGGCTATTGTGTGTGTTGGCTTGCAAGGTGAATTCTTTGATGGGAGAGAACCGAACCGTGAAGCTACCGCGGAAGAGTTGAAGATGCTGCAATACGATGCTCAAGCTTGTGATATCCTCTTCAACAGATTGTGCCCCGAAGAATTCAACAAAATTAGCCGTCTTGAGAATGCAAAGGAAATTCGGGATACTTGATTGATATGCACGAAGGTACCGACTCCGTCAAGGAATCCAGGTTGGATGTGCTTCAAAGTCAACTTGACAAGTTCAAAATGAAGGATGGTGAAGGCGTCGCTAAAATGTACTCTACGCTTGCTCTTATCACAAATGAGATTGCCGGCTTAGGAAGTGAAGAGATGACCGACAAATTCATCATCAAGAAGATCCTAAGAGCCTTGGATGGAAAATACGATACCGTATGCACATTGATCCAAATGATGCCAAATTACAAAGATCTCAAGCCAACGGAAGTCATTGGAAGAATTTTTGCTCATGAGATGTCACTCAAGGATAAGGAGGAGCTCCATAACAAGTCAAGTGGTGCTTACAAAGCCTCATGTGAAGCTCCCACATCATCAAGTGAGAAACAAACCTTCAATGAAGAATTGAGTCTAATGGTGAAGAACTTCAACAAGTTCTACAAGAATAGAAGCAAAGAGAGAAGTTCCAAGTCAAGGTCCTACAATGACAAAAGATCTTCTAGTCGAGAGCGAAACTGCTACAATTGTGGAAGACCCGGACACTAGTCCAATGAGTGTATGGCTCCCCAAAGGAGAGAAGATTCTCCCAAAAGAAGAAGTAGAAGAGAAGAATCACCATCGAGGGAGAGAAGGAGCAGGGATGATCGTTATGAACGAAGACCCTCCCGGAGAAGCAAGGATTCAGAAAGGAAGGACAAGTCATGAAGGAGCTACACAAAACGAAGACATCAAGCTCATGTTGGTGAATGGGTATCCGGCTCCGACTCTGACAGTCACTCCGAGAGAAGCTATCACTCCGACTCCGAATATACTCAAGATGAAGGTATTGTCGGTCTAGCACTTGTGTCAACCAACTCCTACGACATATTTGATTCACCAAATGAAGGAATTGGAAGATGCTTCATGGCTAAAGGCCCAAAGGTATCACACGCCGAGTATGTTGATTTCAATAGCGATGAAGATGACTTGTTAGGTGATGATGATTTACTTGTTGACAACTCTAGTGATGAATACTATGATGAAACGTCAATTAATCATGCTAATCAAGATGAAACGAATGACAATGATAAGGAGAATATTGAGTCTCTAACTAAAGACCTAAACAATCTTAAGTTAGCTCATGAAACTATCTTAGGAGATCATTGAGAACTTTTAAGGACTCGTGAGAAATTACGTTTTGAGAAGCTCAATCTTGAGCAAGAGCATGAGTTCTTAAAGGCAATCAATGATGATCTTCGCAAGAAAAGTTCTTCTTACATTGCCAAGCATTTACTCTTATCCACTTACATGCCTCAAGTCAAGTCTAGTAACAAGAACAAGAAGGATTCTTCCTCTAGTAGTAACAATAATCATGCTAAATCCAATGTTGTTGCTTCTAGTAGTTCTCTTGATTCCACTAATGATTCTCTTAGCCAAGTTACACTTGATCAAGAAAATAGCTTATTGAAGGGAATCATAGAGAAAGGTGTTTACAAGAGCCTTGCCGGGAGTAAGTAATTCGAGGAAAATGTACGCAAGCAAGGAAGGCACCGGAAGAATCAAGGTATTGGTTTTGAACGAAAGTTCAATGCCAATGGAGTTGAGTGGGAAGAAGATCAATACCCCAAGACGAAGTTTGTTCCTCAACAAGAGAAGTATGATCCTACTTCTTTCAAAGGGACACAAGCTCAAGATGATCTTCCACCACAAGACCACAAGCAAAAAGGCAAGGACAAGCTTAAAGAGGAAATTGATGCATTTGAAGAAGCTCCTAAGGCCTTGGTCAAGTGGGTTCCCAAGACTACATCAAGTTCCACTTCATCAAGTACAACTACAACTCCGAGGATTCCCATCAAGATGGTGTGGATCCCAAAGAAGAAGAACTAGAGAGTTCTTGAGGGTGACTCCGCCAACATACTTCACTCTTATCATTTTGGCAAGAACAAGTGCAATCAACTTCCACATCTTGCACTAGTTCAAGGAGTCACAAACCCTCTTGTTGGTAAGACAAGGGACAAGGTAACCTAATGCTCTCATAGACATCATCTTGTGTGTGCATCACTCTATGTCTATGGATATCCTTGTTTGTTCCTTGTGGGACTAACCCGTGTAGGTATTGTAAGTGCAACTCACTCCAAAGGATAGCTCCGAATGATCTACATCAACTTAGAGCATCCACATCTTCAACACCTACATGAAGTCATCATCGACAAAACCCAAGGTTAGTTCATCCCTCTTAGGGGGGATATCAGATCTAGGGGGAGCTTTACTCTAAGAATTGAGCTAAAGCAAATCTAATGGTGTGAACACAACAATGCTTTATGTAAAAGTGGTAACCCCACTTGTGCTTAAACGATGAGTATGACCTATGATCAAATGTTCTCTTTTGACTCCTAAGTCAATATACTCATATATAGATGACCTAGTCATCGCCAATTGCTTGATAGATGCTAGAATTGTTTGTGCATGCTTTGCCACATATTTCATTTGTTATTTTATTGTGTGAGCATGTTGGTTGCATAATTTACTCATTCGAGGACATCCACTTGTTGTTTTGATTGGTTGGTTTCTTTTTCTTTTGCCAAGTGGATGGACAAGAATGCCTAAGAACCTTCTCTAGCTATCCATGATTTTCTCGTCTCAAACTCTATTCATGCTGCATCACAAAGTTTGATCAAGTCAGATTCGAACCACTCTGTGTGAGGAGCACTTGGAGTCCCCGATTCATCATAGACTTAAACTTACAAAAATTCTTTGTGTGTTTCGGTCTGACCGATTCATCAGTTTCGGTCATACCGAGATCACTAAGTCGATCTAGGTTTTCAATCTCAGTGCAACCGATTTGAACTTTTTGGTCACACCGAGTTTCAGTAACTGCTTGCAGTTATGAATCTCGATGCCACCGAGTTGTTCCACTCGATCACACCAACAGGGTCAGGCTATATATATCCATGGGTCAAATTTTGGAAAACTTTCCGAACCTCCTCGCCCACGCTTAGCCTGCTCTGCCTCCCTGGGTCTCCAGATCATCCGCCTCATCGCCAGCCGCCTCCTGTCGCTGGTCTCCGCCGCCATCAACGGGATCGTCTCCGCCGTTGCCGCCTTAGCAAGTTCATCGCCGAACTAGGGTATGGACTTGATCTTTGTGTTATTCTAACTCCGATTCCCCAGCACATTGCTTTGCCATGTATCTTGCCACGATTGAGATCATTCTATCCATCGAAAACACTCTGTAGTTTAGTCGTGAATTGAAAATTTAGGGTTAGGTTTCCGGCGAAACCATCTCGGACCGACCGAGTTGATGAAATCGGTTCCACCGATTTGGCTCAGGCCATTGCACATGTGATTCTCGGTCTGACCGAGAATTGCAAATCCGTGTGACCGAGTTCAGCACTTTGTGAAACCCTAGCAGTCTCGGTGCCACCGAACTGTGACTCGGTCTGACCGAGTTGACTAGTTTAGGTTCCAAAAGCTACTTCGGTATCACCGAGTTTGCAAATCGATAGATCTGAAATGCTTTCTGCGTAAACTAAAACTAAGTTTTTAACTCATTCTTTTGCAAAAACCTCTATACTTTGTGATGCTCATCCACTCTACCTCATCTATAATCTATTCACAGGGTCTGCTGTCAGTGTTTGCATCATGTCAGATCAGAGTGACAGTCAGAACAAGTCTGAGGAACAAGTTCACTTGAGTGAGGGCACTAGTCCCTCTAGCAGCTCAGATGATGGAAGCAGGAGCACACCCAGCAATCTGCCAAAGGCTTCCACAAGGGCCAGCAAGAAAAGAACCTCAGAGTCAGAGGATGAGGACTATGTGGCTGAGGAAGAAGAAGCCACCTCAAAGAGGAAAGTGCTCAAAAAGGAATATGGCACAATTGCTGCCACCAAGCCAGGGATGAAGCAAAAGGTTCCTGCCAAGAGAGCTCCAATGTCTAAAGCCAGAATATCTACTCAAGAGACTTTGGGATCTGCACCCAAAGAGCAGGCTATGGCAGAAAAGAAAAGAAAGGAAAGGGTTAAGAAGACCACTGCTAGAGTGCTTGGGAGATCTTCAATAATGAAAGACTCTAAAGAAGAGGAAGAGGAAGAGGATGCAACATCAACACCCAAAGCTCAAAAGCTTATGGGAGATGCCATAAGATCAGGGGCTGCTCCATCTAAGCCCAAAGGAACTCCTAAGCCAGCTGCTCCAAAACCCAAAACTGCACCCAAGAGGAGCACCAGGAACATCCCAGCAGCAGAGAAGAACAAGGCCCCAATGCCTGAAGCTACAATGGAAGAAGAAGATGATTCTGTTGTCTTAAGGAAGTTGAAGCCAAAAATTCCAGATCACAATGATGCTCATCCAGTTGCAGAGAACATGAAAGTTAGGAAGGACTTTGGTCTAAGGCTATGGAGAGAGTCTGATCCATATGCCACCAGGAGAAGGACTGCTATGGACTATAGGTTCCATACAAAGGAACAGCAGGACTTCTGAGACTATCTTGCTTGACAAGAAGCCCATAGTGTGTGACATGAGATGGGTCGATTGGACATTCATTGAGGAAAACGAGGATCACTTCCCTGGCGTATATGACAGCTTCAAGGCTTGTGGAGTTGATGAGTTTGTGGCTCAGAAGCTCACAAAATGGAATGATGAGCTCATCATGCAGTTCTACTCCACAGCTCACTTCTACCCAGATGGAAGGATTGTCTAGATGTTTGGAGGCACTAGGTACCAGTCAACAGTTGCAGAATGGGCTAAGTTGATCAATGCCCCAGAAGAACATGAAGATGACTTGGATGTCTATGCCAAGAAGAAGAAGGATCACAACACCATGGCACACATGTACAAGGAGATCCCAGATGCTGCTCTTGAGACACACAAGTTTGGATCTGTACATTACCTTCTATCAGGCTTGCCAACTATCAACTGGATCCTCAGGCACACTCTCTTGCCAAAGTCAGGTGATCACAAGATGATCAGAGGCCATGCAATTAACTTGATTCACATCTTTGATGTCCCATAGAAGTTCAAAGTCATGAGCCTAATTGTGGAAACCATAAAGAGGACAGCTGCAGATTAGAAGAGGAGTTGTGGGTATGCCCCACAGATCCAGGAGCTGGTTAACTCCAAGATGGGCACTGGCACATATCTGCTGGACAAGGAGCACCTGCCCATCTACCCAGACTTTGAGGAAAACACTGTGGTGATGGATGAAAGTGAACCATCTTCTATGCACGCACAAGCCAAGAAGGAGAAGGCAAAGGCTGAAAAGGCTGCAAGGATGCCAACTACTGAAGAAGCATCTCAGTATCTTATGAAGAGCAAGCAAGATCAGCTTGGCTACTTGATTGCCTCCACTCTGAGGATTGAGAAGGGACTGGCCACCCTGACTCAAAACCAGGAGAGCTTGGAGAGGATCGTGGAGCAGAAGTTCTATGACTTAGATGTGAAGGTCACTGAGATCCAGTCAGTCATTGGGCAACTTCAGAATGAAGTGCAGGAGAAGAAGGGCAAGACAACCACTGATGCTTTTGCTAGAGTGCCCAGAGGTCAGAGGTCTACTGCAGTGCCTATTCCAGACACCAGAGCTACTTCATCTGCAACCAGCTACAGCTTCAGTGCCATCGGCTCCAGCACCTACTCCACCAGCTCCATCTATATCAACTGATGCCTTCGTTCTTCGAGTTCTGTCTACACCACCACCTGAAGACCAAGCCTGAGAGTCGATTTAGCACTATGCATTTTTTATGAACTTTTTGGTAACTTGTTGCCAAAGGGGGAGAAAATGTATAGATCATAGGCTTCGAGACAGAGCGTTGCTTTTTATTCTCTCTTTTTTGTTTGGTGGTTAAAATTCGTTTATTTGCTTGGTTGAGATACTTTATACTTTGTGCTTGCTTAGATGATCATGTGTTTGATCATATGCTACCTTAATGCTTGTTGGACGAAACTATCCTTTTTATATCCCATATGATCATTCACTTTGCTTGGTGATGAGTGCATGTATTTTAATTATTATCATTTTGAGCGCTCCACCAAGATGTATGTGACATGGAAGAGTAACCCATGATCCTAACTCTTTGTGCATTTGCAGTCGAAAGCAAATCTTAAACTATGCACAAACTTAGGGGGAGCTCTTGCTTTTCACGTACTTCTCAAAGCGACAATGTTTTTCACTCTTATTATGATTTGTCGAAGCTTTGATCTATATGTTGTCATCAATTACCAAAAAGGGGGAGATGGAAAGTGCAACTATCCCTAGGTGGTTTTGGTAATTCCTAACAACATATAGCTCATTGAGCTAATGCTATTTCAAGATTAATATCTCAAGAAAGCTCAATGATTGGCATGGCATGGATGGGAAAAGTGGACCCCTCAAAATGCTAAGGACAAAGGATTGGCTCAAGCTCAAAGCTCAAGACTCTACATTTTCTATTTTAGTGATCCAAGATCACATTGAGTCTATAGAAAATCCAATACTATCAAGGAGGGATGAGGTGTTGCTTAATGAGGTTCTTGCTCAAAATGCTTACTGATATGCTCCAAAACCCTCAACTACTTTCTCACATCCACATATGACCTAAACAAAAAGTCAAACTCGGCCCCACCGATTCTTTCTATCCGGCGCCACCGAGTTTCAAATGTCATAGCCACTGCCACAAACCCTAGGCAAATCGGTCTCACTGATAGGGATCTTGGTCTCACCGAGATGGGGTTGTAATCTCTCTGTTTCCCTTTGTAACGTTTCGGTCTCACCGAGATGAGGGATCGGTCCCACCGAGATTGCAATGTAAACTCTTTGTTTTGCCTTCGTAACGTTTTGGTCTCACCAAAATGAGCGATCGGTCTCACCGAGTTTACCTGACCAACTCTCTGGTTAGCTTATTACCAAAATCGGTCTCACCGAGTTTGTGTAATCGGTCTCACTGAGATTACGTTATGCCCTAACCCTAATCATATCGGTCCTACCAAGTTGCATGTCGGTTCCACCGAAAACCCTAATGGTCACTAGCTTTGCTAAATCAGTTAGATCGAGTTTAATCATTCGGTCCCACCGAGTTTGGAAAGTTATGTGTAACGGTTAGATTTTGTGTGGAGGATATAAATACCCCTCCACCTCCTCTTCATTCATGGAGAGAGCCATCAGAACAAACCTACACTTCCAACCTATATTTTCTGAGAGAGAACCACCTACACTTGTGTTGAGACCAAGATATTCCATTCCTACCATATGAATCTTGATCTCTAGCCTTCCCCAAGTTGCTTTCCACTCAAATCTTCTTTCCACCAAATCCATATCCCGTGAGAGAGAGTTGAGTGTTGGGGAGACTATCATTTGAAGCACAAGAGCAAGGAGTTCATCATCAACACACCATTTGTTACTTCTTGGAGAGTGGTGTCTCCTAGATTGGCTAGGTGTCACTTGGGAGCCTCCGACAAGATTGTGGAGTTGAACCAAGGAGTTTGTAAGGGCAAGGAGATCGCCTACTTCGTGAAGATCTACCGCTAGTGAGGCAAGTCCTTCGTGGGCGATGGCCATGGTGGGATAGACAAGGTTGCTTCTTCATGGACCCTTCGTGGGTGGAGCCCTCCATGGACTCGCGCAACCGTTACCCTTTGTAGGTTGAAGTCTCCATCAACGTGGATGTACGATAGTACCACCTATCGGAACCACAACAAAAGCATCCGTGTCTCCAATTGCGTTTGAATCCTCCAAACCATTCCCTTTACATTCTTGCAAGTTACATGCTTTACTTTCCGCTGCTCATATACTCTATGCATGCTTGCTTGAATTGTGTTAAGTTAGCTTGACTTGTCCAAAGTTGCTAAAATCTGCCAAGAACTAAAATTGGGAAAAGGCTAGATTTTTATTTGGTCAAGTAGTCTAATCACCCCCCTCTAGACATACTTTTGATCCTACAATGAGGATTTTCTCTCTCCGCAGCACATCGTCATAAGTCTTCTTAGATCGCCGTATATGGCCTCTACCTATGCCTTAGGTAGGATTGGTTCACCGGGGATATGCCATTTTGTCGCACCGGGGATAGGTATACGGTCTTCAACCGGAGGCTGCTGAGGCGGCTGGATCATAGAAGCAACTTTGTTGCCTTTCCTCGGTCTCTTCCTATGCTTCTTTGCAACCGGAAGGTCATCTGTAATATGTTCATCCTCCGGCAATTCAGGCACCGACTCATGACGATCAAACCCTGAGTACTCATACTGCTGAGCCATCAATCCTCCGTTGTCATAGGCGCCAGTATTAAGATACTGTAGAGTGTCATCATCATCCTCGTCGATGGCATCATGCATTGCTTCTTCAATGGCGGCGACGTCATCAGCGACTAATGGAGCCTCTTCCTCGCCCCGTCCACTATCACCCAGCACAACAGGCGACGCTAATTGGGTAGGTGGGGTGTTTATGTTCATACCTTGCTGAGGCTGCGTGGTCGTGGTGGGTGTCCCGACCGCCTCCAGACAAAGCAGACTCTTTGGCCGCAATAGGACCCAACTCTTGCAATCTCCAAGCCGCCATGGGGTCTTGTCATCATCTCCCGCTAGTACCGGAGGAGCCAAATTCTTGTGGCCCGATTTAACACTGGCCATGAAAACCTTGAAGACATCAGGGGCGATCGGCCGGCTGTGGAACAATTGTTCCTTCGGCTTCACTATCGCCGCCTTCCCCACGTCCACCTTCTGGCCCCTCATAGTGTACAGTATGGTGCATGGGGTTTCGTCAGCCTGCAAAGACATGTCTATGACGTGAGACATACGAAAGGCAATGGAAATTGGAGACTATACATTTATTGAAGAGGGCCGGTGTGACAGGTACCGTGAGGGCGCCGATCTCAGCCAAACATGAAGCACCGCTGAGCACGTCCGATACGGAGGACGGGATGCTATGAGCAGGTGCGGGAGCCAGTGCAGGAGCTGGTGCGGGAGCCAGTGCAGGAGCTGGTGCGGGAGCCGGTGTAGGAGCAGGTGCTAGTGCAACGCTAGTCAAGCTGCTCCCGAAGAAGTCGGCAAGGGGAAAGTCCTCTGCATCTTTATTTGGATTTTTCCTGCTCCAACTGACGATAGCCGGAACCAAGACACCACATGTAGCTGCCTTCTCCCGTTTTGCGTCATCTATCGCTGCTTTGACTGTCTCACCTGATTTCTTCTCAACCACAATCTCAACCTTCTTGTCGATGTTTTCTCCAGTTAACCTCCATCTTTCCTTTCTCTCCTCTGTGGTCTCATGGTAGTACTTCTTCCACATGGCGCCGTCTCCCACGCCGTGCACGCGTTCATACGACGGTCGAGTGTCCACCGGGAGTCGTTTCAATAGGTTCAAGTCCCGTTCAAATGGGGTGTCCCACTTGGGCCTCGCCGATGCCTCAAACGGCGAGTCGCTTTCGGCCGCAATCCTGTGCTGCTCTCTCTGCAAAAGGAACAAGAATCGTTGATGCGGAGCATCCCAAGGTCATCCCCATGGACCTACCATCGCCTCACCAAGTGCCAAGCGGACCCATGACACGAGCACGTGCAAGAGCTCTCAAAACCGAGGTGACATCTCCCCTCTCACACTTCCACTTCGATACACATGAGACATGGGTGCTACCTCAAACGAAGACATTGTGCATACTCAGGTATCAAGGAGTTGGCCATGAAGAAGCTAAGGAGCAAAGATAAGAAGAAGAGGAATATGGACGTGAAGACGGAGAAGAAGAAGAGTTGCGGAAGAAGTCCTAGCCACCAGACGACCGGGCGGGACCAGACGTCCGGAACCTAAAGCACCAGCCGAACCCCAGCAAGCGGACGTCTGGCCCGGACCGGACGATCGGTGCCCCTACACCCGAGCCAAACAAGCGGACGACTGGCGCCACCAGACGTCCGGCGACCGAACGACCGGCCTCCTCCGGAAATCTGCTACACCAGCATCCGAGCCAGAATGAGCGGATGACCGACAGCCACCGGACGTCCGGCCGCCCATGAGACACCGGACGACCGGTCCCCAACGGACGTCCGGTACCTGGCTGTGTCCAGTTTTGGGCCGAAGCCAATGTACCCCCTCCTTTCGCCCCCCTTTTGCACTAAGACTATAAATAGACCTCCTATTCATCCTAGCTAGGATTAGCATTGGTTTAGCTCACATTTAGAGATAGAGCATTGCTCATCCACATCGGATCTACTCCACGAGAGAGACCGCGGCCCCTCTTCGGAGAAGATCCCTTTGGATTCAAGACCTCCTTGCGGAGAAGATCCCCTCGTGGATTCAAGACCTCCTCGCGGAGAAGACCGGTTACCTCTTGTATCGTCCGTTGTTGACTTTGGATCTTGTTTTTCCCTTTGTGTTCATGGACCTAGCGCATGTGTGACCATATTTGTTGGTTTGAGTGTTCTCTTGTCTTCCCCTTGTGATTTCCCCCTCGTTTCCCTCGTGTTCTTCGTGTTCATCGCGGGATCCACTCCTTTCGTGAAAGACCGGCCGATTAGGGTTCCTACCCTACACCATCTTGGTATCAGAGCCACGTTGATCATGATTTCGGAGCCTCCCCGTTGTGTTGCTAGCCTAGTTTTTGTTGTTTTTGTCCCTAATTCGAAAATTCCCCACAAAAATAGCCCCAATTTTTTTTGTGATTTGTTGGTGTGTTGAAATTTTGTTGGATTTGATCCGTGGATTTGCTTTGTTTTGAGTGGACCTAACTTTTTCCCCCTTTCCCCACCTTTTCCATCCACAAATCTGCCCGGATTCGAAGAATTTCGACCTCTCCATCACAAACACCGCCAGTTCATCCCGTGCCCGAATTGTGCCCAGGCACCGGATGTCCGCTCGCCACCGGACGTCCGATGATAGGACAACCTCTCACCACCGGACGCCCGGAGTTACCTGACGAAATTGAATTTTCCAGTTTAGTCATCACCACCGCCCCACATTTCTGCATACGCACTCCTACCACTTATACACCATCACCACTTCTGCATACCACCACCATTTCTTACCCATTTCACACTCCAACACTTGTTTGCCACTTCGAGCTTTGAGAATTTGAGTTGCGGTTCCGTGTCCTTTTGTGTTTCGGCTATCTAGGTACGGTTCGACATCAACATCACTGTCGCTTATCTTCGCCACGGACGCGTCATCAACAACGACCACCGCGACTACATCTTGGTATTCGTGCCACCATTTTGACACTATACCATAAGCAAGAACAGTAACCTCACCTTGGTATTGGACATATCATTCTTGCCATTACTTTGATAGCCATCATAGCCTTACTCCTTTGCATCGCTTACCCATTGAGACTAGCTTTTGAGTATTACCGGCAACGAGACTTGTGCACATTAGTGATCATACTTCCCATAGCATACATACATCATTGTTGCATATCTTGGTATCATCTCTTGTGTCACAAGGTTGTCATCACATACACAATTGTTATCTTAGTTCATGAAGCATTGCATGAGAAAAGAGCTCAAACACCAAAGAGCCAAACAAGCTTTTAAGCAAAAGGAAAAGATAAGCAAAGAGCTTTTAAGCAAGAACCATAGCATCATACAACATTAATATAGTCATATTAGATCATCTTGGATCAAGATGGGAATGGGCCGGCCCGGACTTGGCCTTGGACCTGGTCTCGTGTCCTCAAGGCCAATTTCAGGGGGCCACGGGTCGACCCATTTTGACAAAATTCGGTGGCCTCGCTGGCCCATTGGGTACCCCAGGGCCGATCCGAAATTCAGCTATAATATGAAATAAATAGAAGTTCCAATTTCAACTCTTTTCACATCCAATACACGACAATCTACATTTATTGAGGAAAGAACTACTGCAGATTCATAGTAGAATGAAAGAAGTCACATGTAGGAAACTCCAAGAAGAACCAACAGCATTCCCGAATATACTGCAGAACCAACACCAAGCAACTACTATACGAGAAAACTCCAAGGCCATCCTGATGGTTGGCTTCACATGTAGGAAAACCTGCACACACACACACACACTGTAGGTCGCTGCACCAGCTGAGTTGAATTATCAGGATTGACCAAGAACACAACACTGACCAAACACACTGTAGGTTGAGCTACCACACAGCACTGACCAAGAACGAAACCAGGATTGGCTTCGAGCTGAACAGGATCTACACTGGGAAGGGGAGGAAGCTAGCTAGAGTCTCACCTACGACCGGAATGGCAAGGTCGACGGCGAACGGGACTGCAGGTCGGCGAGCTCGACGACGACCGAGATGACGAACGACAGGCAGGAGGAACGCCGGCGGCAGCAAGCCAGCAGAGATGGTCGGGGGCAGTCGGCGGCGACAGCAGACCGGCAGAGATGGTCGGGGGCAGTCGGCGTCGACAGACATAGATCGCCGGGAGCAGCGCAATCAGATGGTTGGGTCGACCCATGTGACCCATCGGGTCGCACGGTGCCGGCTGCACTGACCCGTTTATGATTCAAAGCCAGCCCACCTGGCCCATTGGCCTCGACATTTTGGGTCGGGTCAGTGACCCAGCGGGCCGACCCAGCCCATTCCCATCTTGAATCTTGGATCATATCATAGAAACACCTTGCATAGAGCATACTTGGGATAGAAGGCGTTGCATTTTTTCTTAGTAGGTTGTGCACAAGTCTTTGTATCTGCCTATTATGCAATCATGCTAGCGTCTCTCTAGTGTTGTGTAACAAGAGCATTTTTGTGGATTCCACATTTTGGCTCACCCTTGGTTGCACGACCCCGCTTATCTTTTTGCGTGTGTGTTTCCGTGTACCTTATATTGCTTGGTCTACTTGTTGCATTGCAATCTTGCGAATCTTTTCCAACATTATTGAAGATCACTTATAATTGCATCAAATTTTGTGCCACCATCCTAACCAATCTCCACCATAAGCTTTTACTTGTGTAGGTGTGAGAAACCAACAAGAATTGGTACCAATTGTGCTATTTCCTTGTCCACATTGGAGTGATCATTGATCCACTTTCAACTTCGGTAAAGGTACATTTGGTATTCGTTCTTCTCTTTCTACCACTCACATTTTTCTCTTGGAATGATGGATAGGCCAAGTACTTCTACCAACCCACTCTTCATTGAGCACGACGATGACATGAACTCCTACGTCACCAAGAGCCACCTCTTTGGTGCACAACGTGCTTTGCATCAAGAGAAACAAGCAATGAGTGAACGCATCGACAACCTCGCCACCGACTTGCGACTCTCCGAGCAACGTACAAGGGATTACTTCGATCACAAGCAAGAGAACGACGCAAGAATGGACGAGATTCGCGCTTTGTTGCTCAACCGCTCTTCTTCCACTTCGTATTCATCAAGAAGGATCTGCTCAAGTCGACACTCCGACTTCACCCTCTCCAGCTCAAGTACACCGACATCGAACACTCTTCGACGTGCCGCGCGCAATGATAATCAAGCAAGCCTCAATCCTCTATGCGGCAACAACTCTAAAGAGGACTGACAACATCAAACCCAAGCGGCTTTTGCACTAGCATGAGAAAGGCAACGACAATGCCAACATGAAGCGGAAGAGAGAGCGCGTCTACACCAAGAAGCACAAGATGCCAAGGCACAACTCCAAGAGCAACAATTGCGAGATGCTCAAGCACTTGAGGCACAACAAGCCCTCCAAGATGCAGGTCGCGCCATAGCCAACCGAGGCCGACGTACAAGCTCGTGAACATGAAGAAGCACTTCGCGAAGAAGCTCAAGAACGACGACACCAAGCTCGCGTGCATCGTCAAGTTCCTCCTTGAGCTCGACAAGCTCCTCCACAAGCTCGCCAAGAACATCACATTCATCAAGAGCATGAAGACAATGGAAATCCTCCACGACAAGAGCAACATGAGGTTGACAACCCTCCTCATCAAGAGCAACACGAGCTTGACAATCATCAACAACACGGGCATCATCATCCCCGACTCCAACACAATGAAGAGCAACGCTACGACAAACTAAAGTTCACCATGCCCAAGTTCAATGGAAGAAACGATCCCAAAGAGTACCTTTCATGGGCATTGAAGGTCGACAAAATTTTCCGTTTGCACAACTATGACGAAGAGAAGAAGATCGCGATGGCATCCCTTGAGTTCCAAGACTATGTCCTCATTTGGTGGGAACAAGTTATCGAGCACCGAGAGGTAAGAGGTGAACCACCCATCACTACTTGGGCGCAAATGAAGGATGTCATGAGAGCATGCTTTGTGCCTACCTACTACAACCACGACCTCTTCAAGAAACTCCAACTACTCAAGCAAGGAACCAAGAGCGTTGAAGAGTAGTACAAGGAGATGGAGATTGCCATGATAAGAGCCAACGTCAAGGAAGATGATGAGCAAACTATGGCACGTTTCTTGAATGGACTCAACCATCCTATCAAGAAGATCGCCGACTTCCAACCATACTGAAACCTCATCGAGCTAGTGCATCAAGCTACCAAAGTGGAACGTCAAGTGCAAGACGATTACAAGTATGCCAAGTTCTCATCCAAGTCATATGGCTTCTCCAACACCCAAGCTTCAACGACTCCGACACCGTCTACCAAGCCTTCTTCAAGCAACATCGACAAGTCGAGTTCCAAGAAAGCTTCGTCAACTGCAAGTCATCCTCCTACAACAAGCAAATTCAAGCCGAGAGCTTCATCATCATCCACTCCAACCGATGAGACCTTCAAGACGAGTTCCTTCAAATGCTTCACATGCGGAGGCCAAGGCCACAAGTCCTATGAATGCACCAACAAGCGGACCATGATCCTCAATGACGACGGTACCTACGACTCAATGAGTGAAGGAGAAATGGACGCTCTTGAGAAAGTCGCCATGCACCGGCAAGTGAACGATGAAGAGGAACAACTCTTTTGCGATGAAGATTCAAGTCCCGCTCTTGTTGTCTCCAAGGTCTTGACTCTCCAACATCACCAAGACGAAGACCAAAGATGCCACATATTCCACACCAAGGCCAGCATCAATGGAAGATCCGTCAAGGTCGGAGTTGTCATAACCTCGCAAGTGAAGAACTTTGCTCCAAGCTCCAATTGCCCAAGACGAACCACCCATCCATACCAAGTACAATGGCTTAGCGACTCTGGCACTATCCAAGTCGAGCAACGAGTACAAGTCTCCTTCAAAATTGGCGCCTACGAAGACACTTTGGAGTGCGACGTCGTTCCAATGACCGTTTGCCACCTTCTCCTTGGACGCCCATGGAAATTTGATAGAGGAGTCATCCACAATGGCCGAACGAACCACTACATCTTCAAGATGAAGGGAAAGGAGTACGTACTTCGTCCCATGTCTCCAAGCCAAGTGGTCGCCAACAAGCAAGCCACCCATCGTGGGGAGCATAATGAGAGAGCGAGCCACCAAAAAGAGAGTGAGCGCCATAAGCCAAAACCGAGCGCCTCCATGATGAGCGAAAAGAAGAACTTAGTCCTATTTGCCACCAAAAGTGAGATAAGAGGAGTGTGTGAGAACCAATCTAGTGTGATACACTATGTCCTTTTGTGCAAGGACAATGAAACACAAGCTAACACCTCTCACGCTCTACCTTTAGTGTTATCTTCTCTTTTGCGGGAATTTCATGATGTTTTCCCCGATGACCTACCTCCGGGACTACCTCCACTACGAGGCATCGAGCACCGCATCGACCTCATCCCCGGAGCACCTCTTCTGAACAAAGCTCCCTACCACATCAACCCCGAAGAAACCAAAGAAATACAAACGCAAGTAAAGCATCTCATAGACCATGGACATGTGCGTGAAAGTTTGAGCCCTTGGGTCGTCCCGGTCATTCTTGTGCCAAAACGAGACGGTAGCTTTCGCATGTTCGTTATAGGTATCCCATTCCATGACTTGACGATATGCTTGATGAACTTAATGGTGCCACTATATTTTCCAAAATTGATCTTAAGAGTGGTTACTATCAAATCCGCATACAAGAGGGTGATGAATGGAAAACCGCTTTCAAAACCAAGTTTGGGTTGTATGAGTGGTTAGTCATGCCTATGGGTCTATCGGAAGCACTGGGTACTTTTATGCGTCTTATGAATCATGTTTTTCGCCCTTACATTGGTGTGTTTGTTGTGGTGTACTTAGATGATATCCTTGTTTTTAGCAAGTCTCTCAAAGAGCATGTCACTCATGTCCGAACCATTTTACAAACTCTTCGAAAGGAGCATCTCTATGCTAATATGGAGAAATGCCTTTTTGGCATTGATAAGCTCATTTTCTTGGGTTTTGTTGTATCTTCTAAGGGTGTTCATGTTGATGAGTCCAAGAGAAGCACGGGAGAGAAGCACCCCATAGCTTACTTTAGTGAGAAACTTTCTGGAGCACAACTCAATAACACATATATGACGAAGAGCTATATGCCTTAGTCCGTGTTTTGCATGAATGGGAACACTATCTTCGCCCTCATGAATTCATTATTCATACCGATCATGAAACGCTCAAGTATCTTAAGGGCCAAACCAAGTTGAACAAGCGCCATGCTAAATGGAGTGAATTTATTGAGTCTTTTCCTTATGTCATCAAGTACATTAAAGGTAAGGAAAACATTGTGGCGGATGCCATTTCCCGCATACGCATGCTTGTTACTCAACTTGAATTGGATGTCATTGGCTTTGAGCACATAAAAGACTTGTATGAGCATGATACCACTTTTGCTACTCCTTATGGCAAGTGTTTGACCCACACATCTTGGGAACGCTATTACATCAAAGATGGATATCTTATGAGAGCTAACAAGCTTTGCATCCCCGAGTCTTCTATTCATTTGTTGCTTTTGCAGGAATCTCATGGAGGAGGCTTAATGGGACATTTTGGACGTGACAAGACTTTCGCAACGCTCTCCAAGAACTATTTTTGGCCCAAGATGTTTCGTGACGTCAACCGCTTCACCAACCGATGTTCTACATGTTGCAAAGCTAAGTCCAAAGCTAAAAGCCATGGCCTTTACATGCCTCTCCCAATTCCATATCAACCATGGGAAGACATTAGCATGGATTTCGTACTTGGATTACCTAGGACTAGAAATGGAAAGGATTCGGTATTTGTCGTTGTCAACCGTTTCTCTAAGATGGCACATTTTATTCCTTGCAACAAGATAGACGATGCTTCACATGTTGCTAATCTCTTTTGTAGGGAAATATCGCGTCTACATGGAGTGACAAAGACGATCGTCTCGGACCACGGCGTCAAATTCCTTAGATACTTTTGGAAGACCCTATGCGCCAAGCTTGGAATCAAGCTACTCTTCTCCATGCCGTATCATCCATAAACCGACGGCCAAACGGAGGTGACCAACTGCACACTCTCTGCTCTACTTCAAGTACTCATCAAGAAGAACATCAAGTAGTGGGAGGAGTGTCTACCTATCACCGAGTTCGCCTACAACCACGCAAGAAACTCCACAACCGGCAAGTCCCCCTTCGAGGTCGTCTATGGATTCAACCCTTTGTCCCCATTGGACATTCTCCCTCTACCACTCCAAGAGCGCATCAATTTGGACGCAAGTGCATGTGTGACTCATCTCAAGAAGGTGAATGAAGATACAAGACATACTATCGAGCGTCAAGTACAATGACTTGCAACCAAGCTCAACATCAACAAGCACCCCATGGTCTTCAACATTGGCGATCTTGTGTGGCTACACCTTCGCAAGGACTGCTTTCCCCAAGAACACAAGTCCAAACTTCGACCACGAGTGGATGGACCCTTCAAGGTGCTTGCACGCTACAACAACAACGCTTACAAGATCGACCTCCCACGCGACAAGTACAACATGAGAGACATCTTCAACGTCAAAGATCTCTCTCCCTATCATGGTGATGAAGAATTTGATATGAGGACAGATCTTCCCCAAGGGAGGGGAGATGATGCAGAGCATCCCAAAGTCATCCCCATGGAACTACCATCGCCTCACCAAGTTCCTAGCATACCCATGACACGAGCACGTGCAAGAGCTCTCGAAACCGAGGTGACATCTCTCCTCTCACACTTCCACTTCGATACCCATGAGACATGGCTACTACCTCAAACGGAGACATTGTGCATACTCAGGTATCAAGGAGTTGGCCATGAATAAGCTAAGGAGCAAGGAGCAGAAGAAGAGGAAGACGGACATGAAGACAGAGAAGAAGAAGAGCTGCGGAAGAAGTCCCAGCCACTGGACGACCGGTCGGGACCGGACGTCCGGAGCCTGAAGCTCCAGCCGAACCCAAGCGAGCGAACGTCCGGCCCGACAGGATGACCGGTGCCCCTGCACCCGAGCCAAACAAGTGGACGACCGGAGCCACCGGACATCCGGCGACCGGACGACCGGCCTCCTCCAGAAATCCGCTACACTAGCATCCGAGACAGCCACCGGACGTCCGGCCGCCCATGAGACACCGGACGACCGGTACCCAGCGGACGTCCGGTACCTGGCTGTGTCCAGTTTCGGGCCGAAGCCCATGTACCCCGTCCTTTCGCCCCCCTTTTTTGCACTCAGACTATAAATAGACCTCCTATTCATCCTAGCTAGGGTTAGCATTGGTTTAGCTCATATTTAGAGATAGAACATTGCTCATCCACATCGGATCTACTCCACGAGAGAGACCGCGGCCCCTCTTCGGAGAAGATCCCTTTGGATTCAAGACCTCCTTGCAGAGAAGATCCCCTCGTGGATTCAAGACCCCCTCACGGAGAAGACCGGTTACCTCTTGTATTGTCCGTTGTTGACTTTGGATCTTGTTTTTCCCTTTGTGTTCATGGACCTAACGCATGTGTGACCATACTTAGTGGTTTGAGTGTTCTCTTGTGTTCCCCTTGTGATTTCCCCCTCGTTTCCCTCCTCGTGTTCTTCGTGTTCATCGCAGGATCCGCTCCTTTCGTGAAAGATCGGCCGATTAGGGTTCCTACCCTACACCAATCGTTTACAAATTTGATCAGAAACTAAAATTACCAGCAGTCTCATGAACTCTGTCATGACCGCGTCCGTCTCGAAAACCTTCTTCACTGGGTCCCAACGATACTGGGCCGTAAGGACGTCATGCTCCTGCGGGATGGTGAACTCCGCCAAGGGGTCTGGGATGCCCAGACTTTCGCGTTCTGCATCCTCCTTGGCCCATATGGACCTCTTCCCCGCGTAACCACGACTTCCATGGTGGTGGCACCCCATGTTCCTCTCTTGAACCCCCTTCATGTACTTCGGCTTTTCTTTGGCATCTTCGGCATTGCAAGCCGCCTTGAATATTTCAAACTAATCTTCTGTAATTGCTGGATTATCCTTTACAATCTCGGAGTAGGGTTCCTTTTTGTCGATAATCCTTTCTTTCACCCTTACTTTCCAGGCGGTCAACGCTTGCTAAACTTTCTCATGGCGCGTTTGTTTATCTTCTTCATTGCCGGGTCTTTATTTGGATCAGTATATTTCTTTTCAGCCCGACCCGGGAACAAGAATACCTGGTGCAGCTTCGTTAGGAGGGAGGGCCTCATATTTTCTATCTTCCCTAGTTTCTTATCAATGATGGTGGATGTTGTTCATACGATGCATCCTATTTGGTTGTCGTAGTACGCTCGCGCTTCCGCAGGCACTTTTGGCTAAAAATTGCCGTCGTCCACCTCCGTGACCACCACTCTAGTAGTGCTGAGCTGGTTTGGGAGTCGACGTCTCCTCTTCGGTTTTGGTTCTATACCGGCTTCTCTAGTCTCGGCGTCGGTCTTGATGTCGGCCTCGGTTGTGACAAGTGGACCCAGCAACAACAACAGTTGATTGTCGACAAGGCTCAAAAATTCGTCTGCTGCCAGGTAGGCCTCGTCGCAATCACCAGAACCCTGTCCTTCATTGTTGCTAGCCATGTTTCCTACGATTAAATATAGTGAATTAATTCTAGACCTAATAAAATGAATAATGACATAAAAAAGGCCTATGTTTTGCAGGAACGTTGATTCCTTCCTGGTGTGGCAAATCCCGGGCACTCGATATGTCCTAATTTGTAGCACAAGTCATGCCGAAATTCAGGGAAAAATTCGGCATGACCTTTGCTAAGAAGTGCACAAATCGAGCACCTGAAATTTGCCGGAACGGAAATGAATCAACATTTCAGCAAAACATAGGCCACTCGGAATCATTCCCTGCAAACAACAAAAGGCCACTTGGGCACAATCAAACCAAATATATAACATGACCACTTCAATGAAAAGATATAATCAACATTAATGGAATATGCAAATGAACATCAATGACATATATCATATAACATCAATTCTGTTTTTTGTTTATAGCTAAATGCCATAGCTACTGTTTTTTATTTTTAGCTAAATGCTTTTGTTTTTTGTTTAAAGCTAAAATTCTAGGAAGGGATCATCTTTAAAATAAAACTTACCTAAATTCATTTCCTTGAAAAATAGTGGTCTTCAAAAATCAAAAACCTTTGCAAAATGACCTCACTAAATACTTTTCTACCTAGGACAGAACCCAAATTCTGTTCTAGCTATTCCTCTCTCTCTCACACACACATTATTTTATTTTCATCCAAATTTTTTAGAGCAAATATTCCAACAATACTTGACCTTATTAGAAATTGCAAAGGAAGTCCATTTTCTCTAACCCTTCTGACCTCACCAAAATTTTCACAGCAAGATCTTAGTACCTATACCCAATTTCTTCAAAAATATTCAGGTCCATAGTCCAAATAATTCAAATTGCATTTGAATGAAATTTGGACCAAATTTAGGTCCATAGTTCAAATATTTTTTTTAGCTAAATGCTACTGCTTTTTGTCTAGAGGCTCTATTAATTTAAAGTGCTACTATAATTTATATACCCTTTGTAATTTAAAGATAAATGGAATTACCATTTAGGCATTTTCATCAAAATTTGCCCTAGCTAATTTCCTAAAAAATTGCCCATCTTTTTTCCTAAATGCTAAAAAATGCCTACTGCCCTAAACAAATCTAGGGTTCATATATATGAACATCATCAAGCAGTAACATATGAATTGCCCTACCAGAGAGAGAGAGAGGAGGGCAGGGGAGAGGAGAGGGAGGGCATTACAGTCGGCGGTGAGGGAGGGCTCAGGCTCGGGCGGCGGCGGTGAGGTTGAGGGCAGCCTCGGAAGGCGGCGGTGAGATTGAGGGCGGCATCAGGCGACGGTGGTGAGGTCGAGAGCGTGCACGATCGACATCAGCGACAGCGGAGTTGGGGGAATAGGGGGCAGAGGGGGAAAGAACTTAGCAAAATTTTGAGCCCACGCGTGGTTAAGTCAAACTAGAAGTAGCGCTGGTAGGCAAAATGCACTACTGCTAAGTTAGCTATAGATCTTTAGGCCAAAACGCGCTACTGTTAAAGGAAGTAGCTATTTATTTTCCTTTTCCTTTTCCTTTTGTCTAAGGAACTTAGCTATAGCGCAGGAACATAAAACGCACTACTGCTAATGTAGCTATATCGCTTTGTGAGAACAAGCGCTACTGCTATGCCTTTCTCCACTATTTTCTTTTATTTTTTTCATTTCTCCTTTTTCTATTTCTTTTTGTTTCTACTTATTTTTCTACTTATTTTCTTTTTCTTAGCAGTAGCGCTCTACAGCAGAAACGCGCTGCTACAAGGCACTTAGAAATAGCGTGTTTCCCTCGGGCTCGCTACTACTATTCCTAGCCTACCAGCAACAATGTGGGGACTATAGTAGTAACACTTTTCTGGGCAGACACGCTACTGCTATAACTATAGTTGTAGCTTACTTTTGTGACAAGCGCTATTGCTAGTTGTAGCTTAATTTTGTGACAAGCGCTACTACTAAGTAACAGTAGCGCTTAGTTTTGACCAGCGCTACTGCTATACCTCTGTGTATAAGGTTTTTCCTAGTAGTGCATGGAAGATACTGACAACCTCTAGTCACTACATGAGCGATTCGGGCATACAAAACAGATTATTATTTGAAGGTTTATAGTTCGGCACATGCAAATTTACTTGAAATGACAGGTAAATATCGCATATAGGTAGATATGGTGGACACTCATGGAAAACTCTTGGTTCAAGGATTTTGGAAGCACAAGCAGTATCCTCGCTTCGTACAGAAATTTTGGCCAGCAAAAGATTCTAAAAAGCAAGCACCACATGTTGGAGTATCCATAACAATATAACTTCTATACAAATATACCCAAATATAACTTATTAAGTTGTCTTCCTTGTTCAACTTCAACTAATTCGCTCAAGTTTGAAAATAATTAATAGAGCTCACAATCATCAGTTAATTGCACAGAAGTATCACATTTGGGGCAGCTATGATGGATCAATACCACTATTCGGTTTTTTTGCACGTCAGTACCATGTTTAAGGCAGTCTGTTACATATTGGTCTAAATCGCGTATAACAGTGTAAACTAGTTGCGAAGCCACTACGCCACATCATCTGTATGGAAAATTTTAGGCAGTTAACTCTTTTATACTACTAAGATAAATGTTCCGCTTTTTTGTATATATGTTTTTTGGATCGTGGCAGTGGGCCCAATGGTCCCGCTCGTCAGTGGGATCGAAGAAAGAATTCGGTATACTAATAAAAAGATTGGGGGCCAGGCGGGTTTACCAGCGAGTAATAATTTGACAAAATAGATGTAAGAAAATTTTGTTATTTTTAGTTTCATATTTATTTTTATTTTTCCCATTGAGAAAATAAATGTAAGTAATTTTTTTGGAAAATGCTGAACGCGTATTTAAAAATAAAGTGCTTGTGCATATGAAAACAAATGTTCAGAACATTTTTGGAAAATGGTGAACATGTATTTAAAAAATTTAAATGTATTTTCTAAAATGTTAGTCATGCATTACAAAATTTATTATGATTACACAATAATTTTAAATACATGTTGTCGATTTTTGAGTAACTGTGCATTAAAAAACAATAAATATATGCAATAACTGTGTGTTGGGCATATAATGCGTTTAATTGTGTATTTGAAAAATATAATCAGGATGCATCAATTGTGGATGGCTGTGCTCCTGAGTGTACAATTTTGTTATATACATTGAATATTTTTTAATATACGATGAACTTTAAAAAAAAAATATAAATTCCATTTCTTCGTATGTGTTTTTTTGTATTTCTTTTATGTTTTTTCAGATCTTCATTATTCTTCGTTTTTTCATTATTTTTCATTTCTCTTTTACATATGTTTAGTATGCAATATTGTTTTGTAAAAACACAATGAACATTAGTGTATAAATACACGATGAAATATATTGTTTAATATACAATGAACAGTTTTGTTATATACATTGAGAATTTTTAAAAATAGATAAATACAATTTTTTTGTATGCGTTTTTTGGTTTTCAGATTTCTTTTATTCCTTTTCAGTTCTTCGGTATTCTTCGGATTCTTAAAAAAATACTTACCTTGCAAATGGGCCCTGCCGCATGTTTAGTAATGTAACAATAATTTGAAGATATTTTATCCAAATTGTACAACAATTTCGAGCTGGTGGATGTAGGTGCATGCACCTATTTAATTAATTAGTATTCACATATGTCTAAAAAAACTTGGCTGTGAAAATTGTCCTGCAGCCCGTTTAACAAGAGTGCTATGCCCCTAGGTGGATGTCACGATCTTTCTTTTTTTAGGTAATTGGCAGCAGCCTTTTATTTATACATAAGCTTGTTCATTAGAGATAATGGTCCTGATAACACCAGGAGTCTCATTAAACCAACATGATCTAACATTATACTCTGCCGACCTGGCAAGAGTGTGAGCTGCCAAATTACATGATCAATAAACATGAGTAAAACGACAAGACATAAACTTTGGTTCTTTCATTTTGTTGATCAGCGACAAACAGTCAGAAGCCACCATGATTTTTTGCATACCTCTCTCCCCAGCAAGAAATATAGCTTGACGAAGTGCCATGGCTTTTGCAACTTCAGGATTTTGGATTCGAGCAAAGTAGCCTCTGCTTGCCGCCTGCACCATCCCCTGATGGTCAGGAATGACCATGCCAAATCCAGCTCTTGTAGACTGAGGAAAGATTGCTGCATCCACGTTGATAGCATCGACCCTTCTGGCGGCGGAGACCAATTTTGGCTAGACTTCAAGGCCTCACGCCTATTGAAATTGGTCGAACTGAGAAGATGCAAATTGATGAACTCAATATAGGCTTTGATCTTTCCCACAACCCGAAGTGGGTGAATTAAGGCCTCATCATTACGATGAGCATTTCTATTCTCCCAAATATGCCAAATTGCCACGGCAAAAACAATGGCATGAAAATCAGTAGCATTAATTATCCATGTTAATATCCATTGCCTAATATGAGTAAAGCTTTTCATGTTCAGGCAAATTCCATAATCCTTTTTAAGTTCTTTCCAGATTTCTTTAACATAGTGACAATGCAAGAAACAATGTTCAATAGTTTCATCCCTATTGCAAAAGTAACAATTGTAGCTTGTAGGTATGGATCTTACTTGAAGTTGATAGCATGTAGGGAGACAATCATGTTCCGGCTTCCATAATACTACTCTCATTTTATTAGGACACTGAATTTCCCACAATTTCTTCCACATTTTCTCCAATGTTTTCTATTCAGAAGTTGAACCTTTGCCATCTACACTCCGCTCTCCCCAGAAGTTCATCGTTCTAGCTAGATTATAGGCTGATCTCACAGTATAGATGCCATTCTTCATGTGGGGCCATGAGGCAAAGTCTGTACAACCTTTCGTACTTAAAGGAATGCTCCGAATTTTCTCCATCGTGTTTTCTGCGAATCTATTTCTGATGGCTGCCTCATTCCATTATTGACCCTCCTCGGTAATCAAGGAACCCACTAATTGGTTTTCACTCGTTGGTTGCAGAGTTCCGAGTATCACATTTTGAATCCAATTGTCCATGTATATGTGTATTTGTCTGCCATCTCCTACTCTCCACTGCAGGCCTTTTTCTATCAATCGCTTCCCATACATCAGACTACGCCATGTGTAAGATGAAGACCTCGCGCACTTTGTAGTCCAAAAATCCCCATCAGGATAATACCTACCCTTTAACACTCGGGCACATAAAGAGTTGGGCTCGGTTAAAAGACGCCAACATTGTTTACCCAACATGGCTTGATTGAAAATTGAGATGTCCGTGAATCCCATGCCTCCTAGGAACTTTGGTGAGGATAACCATTTCCATGATCTCTAGTGTAGTTTCCTTCTGCCATCTTCTATACCCCACCAGAAGTTTGCAATTGATCTTCTTATCTTTTCACAAATGCTAATGGGAAGCAGAAAAAAACTCATTACATATGTTGGAATCGCTTGTGCAACCGATTTTAACAGAATTTCTTTCCCAGCCCTTGACAATGGCCTATCACTCCAGCCATTAAGTCGAAACAATTAGTTGGTGCACGTCCCACCCAGGTCGGCATGCCGAGATAAGTAGCTTGTAATGTGTCATCTTGGACTCCAATTTTCCTTTTCACTCTTTCCTTTACCTTCTCATCACAATGTGTACCAAAAAATATAGACGATTTCTGAAAATTGATTTTCTGTCCAGACCCATGGCAATACGGATGTAGTGCTGATTTTAGGGCCTCGACACTCTTGTCATCTCCCTTAATAAAGAACACACTATCATCAGCAAAAAGGAGATGGGAAATAGGAGGATCAAACCTACCATTGCGAATTCCTTTCAAATCCCTTGACACATTTTTTTGCTGCAACAAACAAGATAAGCCTTCAGCACATAGCAAAAATAGGTAGGGGCTAATTGGATCCCCTTTCCTAATACCTCTAGTAGGTTTAAAAGGTTTGGTAAAATCATCATTGACTTTGACTGCATATTTCACAGTAGTTATGCATCTCATTACCATCTGCACCCATCTAGTATTAAAGCCCAGTTTCAGCAATACACCCTTGAGGTATTTCCACTCTACTCTACCATATGCCTTCGTCATATCAATTTCGAGAGCAAAGAAAGGGTGTTTTACTTTTTGCTTTCTAATTGTATGGAGGCATTCATAAGACCTGAGGATATTATCAGTAATTAGTCTCCCTGACACAAAGGCGCTCTGTTGTTCAGACATTATTTCCGGCAAAAAAGGTTTTAAGAGATTAGCTATAACTTTTGAAGCAACTTTATAAATAATATTCCACAAACTTATAGGCCAGAAATTAGATAGCACATCAGGAGAGTTCACTTTTGGGATTAAAACAATTATCGAGTCACAGAAGCCATCTGGAATATCTGATCCCAACAGAAAACCCTTCACCGCCGCACATACATCATCCTTTAAAAGCTCCCAGTGTCTCTGATAAAACATGGCAGGGAAGCCATCAGGTCCTGGAGCCTTAGTAGGGCCCACCTAGAAAAGAGCAGCCTTGATTTCCTCATTTGTATAATCTCGGCACAAAGCTTCATTAACTTTGTCGCTAACCTTTCTTGGGATTGCTTCAAGGGTTGCATCTAATGAATTAGAAGATTCAGAAATAAATAAATTTGCATAGAATTCATAGACCATACTTTGATCCCTTCTTGATCTTTACATATTAACCCATCGGCTTTATACAAGAATTTTATTCTATTTGTTCTTCTTCTGGCCGATGCCGGTGCATGGAAGAAAGATGTGTTGCTATCCCCTTCCCATAGCCAATCCACCCTTGACCATTTGTCGGGCCATGATTTCTTCTCTTTCAATGAGTTCACACAACCGTAGTTCAATTTTCTTCTCTTCATCTGAGTTGTTTGAGGCTAGAATATTCTTTCTTATGGTAGCAAGATGCTTTTCCAACATTCTGATTTCTTTCTTAACTGAGCCGAAGGAAACCTTGCTCCACTTTTGAATAGAGGTAGATAACTTGTTAAGAGAAGATCAAGTGTTATATAATGATGGAGTGCCACTCTTGAGATTTTTCTAATTCTCATCTATCATATGGTCATAATCAGGTGCCTCATCCATGCAGCTTCAAATCTAAAAGAGTGTTGCACTGGATTTATGACTGTTTGATCGTTACTCTTCGCCATTGTTATCAGAATCACAAAGTGGTCAGACGAAGTAGTGATGATGTTCTCAGTAGTGCAATTATCAAACTTCTGAAGAAAATCACCATTCACTACTGCTCGGTCTAGTCTAACCCTTATATTCATCTCAGCATTCTGTCGGTTGGACCATGTAAATTTAGGGCCAATATACCCCATGTCCACGAGCCCACAATCATCTAGGCATTCTATGAACTAGGCTATTTGGTGTTCGTCTCTTTTTCGAAAGCCCATGTGTTCATCACCATGGAAAGCTTCGTTGAAGTCTCCAGCGCATATCCACGGTCCCTTCCACTGAGCCTTCAGGAAGCAAAGTTTGTCCCAAAAGATGTGCCTCAATTCCTTCCTTGGTTCATCATATACCAGGGTTGTTCGCCAACTATCACCATCTTCTGCCTTGGCTATAATATCGATCAATTGCTTCGAATATGATCTCAATGATACCGATATAGTTGATGACCAAAAGAGAGCAAGCCCGCCACTCAAACCCTCACAACTAACTGCAAAAGCACCTGAATATCCCAGAGACCACATGAAATTTCGAGCTCTTGAATCCCTCATCTTCGTCTCGGATAGGAAGAGGAGGGAGGGATGATATTTACTAACGAGCCATTTTAGCTCGCCCACTGTCATGTCCGCCCCCATACCGCTACAGTTCCAACACAAGAGCCTCATTGTGTATGGCGGGGCTGCATCCCTGCAACCTCCGCCTGATCCGTCGATCTTAATAAGTTGTCGAGCTCCTTTTCTGTTTCTTGTAGGATTCTGATAGGGTCTCATCTCCAATTGGTAAAGTAACTGAAGGTGGGCACCTTGTACTAGTGTTCTGTTCTCCAAGTGTGAGGGTTAAACCATCCGTCCCCTGTCTCATTTTTTCCTGAGAGTTCAGAACTTGGCTCTTGGGTCTGTATACCTTCACTTGCTTCCTCTTCTGTCCAATCATCTGAGTACTGCTAGGCTGCACTAGGAATAGCTCCTTATTGATCTCACTACAATTTTTTTTGCCTTTTTGTTTGAAATTTTGTTCCTCCGTCTTCATTGGGGAGGTAACCTCATTCTGTAGCTTTGTCACAACTATCTCCTCCTCCCCTTATTTCTCATTTTGAGGTCTTTGAGCATCATTATTACCTTCCCCAAAAAGAGAGCTTTTTCCACTGGATTGTGAGCTATGCCCTAATTTTAGGGACAAAAAGGCTTTCTTTCTATCATCTTTCACACACATCCTATCAGCATTGTAAGGTAACTTACCATCTTTGTCTCTTGTACGTGGTTTTAGACATTCCAGAGAAGAGTGACCAATAATGCCGCAAGAGAAATAGTAGTGAGGGAGCCTCTCATATTGAACTTCATATGTATCAAAAGACATGCGTTTCTTTGAATATGCAGTAACCCATCTCAACAAAGGTTCCGAGACTTTAACTGTAACACAAACTCGCAAATAATCGCCGCTTGCTCGTCCTTCACTATCAACATCAACCTTCTCCACTTTTCCTAACTTAGCACCCAATGGTTCCCCCCAAACTTGTTCATTAACTCAAATCTGGGTTTTTTTATACGGGCCCAAATAGTTATTTTGTCAAAGGTAACATCAGAGGGCTTTACCTATGGGTCAAAGAGATTGAACAAGACTGCATGCTTACCTACAGTCCATGGCCCCCCTACTAAAACTCTATCCATATCCTCCTTGCTTGCAAATTCCGCAATAAAAGTGTTATCCCCCACTGATTTTATTGACAAACCTCTCGGATTTCCCCAAGCCAGTCTCAACATAGACATAATAGTCTGAACATGAAGGATACTAGGAGACAATACCTTGCCAATTAGTGCCCAATCCAGGCTCACCAAATCTTCTTCATTTTCGTCCTCAAGAATGACCGCTGTGGGCTCTTCAGTTGTCAGATTTAGCCTCTTCATCATCTCTGCCATAACATCATCCGCTTCAAACGGGGCACCACCCACTCCAGTGCCCTCGCCACCCATCAGATTCACCGCCAGCACCACCAGGCATGGAGCGGGAGCGGACTCTATGCTCATCCTCGATTAGCGCACGCACGTGGTCCAGTTCAAGCGCAGGTGTGAATCCTAGCGACCGGCTTATTTTTCTATTATTTTATTTGTTTAAAGGCGAAAGAATATAAAGCTATAGTATCTTATCTTACCAATCTACAACATGTGGTGCAGTGGCAGCGCCGAGCCGTGTGACGTGGGGGTGGCCAGTTCGATTCCCGCCTCAGGCACATTTTTTAGATTTCTGCAAAGGACATCTTCGTGATTACGTATAATGCAAGGGGGCGTTTTGAAAAAACATATGCCACCTGTCACCTGAGAGGCGGGTCCCGTCGGTCAGATACATTGTCAATACATGTTTATGCACATATTGCACCATTTTGTAATACACTGCCCCAAATAGGGTACTGACATGCAAAAAAACTGAATAGTGGTACTGATCTGTCACAACTGTCTCAAATGTGGTATCTCCATGCAATTAACTCCACAATCACAGAAGATGTCCAAGATAGTATATTTATATGTCAAATCTCTCTTTCTTCAGTATTCTTTTATGAATTGTTCAAGTGTCCAATACTATGTTTGCTAACTTCCAATAAATTTACCACTTCTACTTCTTATATGTGAAGTCATTACTCCCCATGGTATAAGCATATGAAACATATATAAATTCAGATTTATGATATTCAATTCATTCAACCATTTACTCATGGGATATAAGTGAAGCACGAGAGTAAATGACAAATTACTCCAAAAAGATATAAGTGAAGATCAATGAGTAGTCAAATAATTTTTTAGCTAGGTGAGGACTCTCTCTCTCATTTAAAAATTTCAGATATTAATATTTTATTCAAACAGCAAGCAAAGCAAAATAAAATTACATTTCAAGGATAGCACATATCATGTGAAGAAGCAAAAACTTAGGCTCAACCAAAACTGACCAATCATTGTTGAAGAAGAAAGGTGGGATGCCTACCGGGCCATCCCCAAGCTTAGATATTTGATACTTCTTTGAATATTAACTAGGAATGCCTTGGGCATCCCCAAACTTGATCTTTTGTGTCTCCTTAATTCCTCACATATCATGGTTTCCCTAATTCTTAAAAACTTCATCCACACAAAACTCAACAAGAACTCGTGAGATATGTTAGTATAAATCCATGCTAAACCTTATCATTATCTACTATAGAAAATCACAAAAATTATAATTTGACATTGCATACTAAATGCCTCTGCATATTTAACACTCCTGTCCTCAAATAGAATCATTAAACAAGCAAACATATGCAAACAATGCAATCATAACAGCAATCGTTCTAAACAGGATAGTATGTAAAGAATGCAAGAGCAATCATAATTCCCTAACTCCAAAAATTCTGAAAAATTACAAAATTGTAGATAATTTGTTGTTACTCATTGTGTAAAAATTTCAAGATTTTATCATGTTCTGACTATTCACCAATATTCAAAACATAACAGTAAACTTTCTGTTTTCAAACAGCAACATATAGACTTGCAAAATAAGCATGGTAAAGGCTATACTTGACCTTTTTATTGAAATAAAAGATGAAAAACATTACTCTAAATAACAGCAAGCAAATCCTAATAAATAAAATGACGCTCCAAGCAAAACTCATATCATATGGTGAATACAAATATAGCCTCAAGTAATTTTACCGATGGATTGAAGACAAAAGAGGAGATGCCATCCGGGGCATCCCCAAGCTTAGGCTCTTGGTTGTCCTTGAATATTACCTTGGGGTGCCTTGGGAATCTCCAATATCAGTCTCTTGCCATTCCTTATTCCGTAGTCCATCAAAACTTTACCCAAAACTTGAAAACTTCACAACACAAAACTCAACAGAAAACTCGTAAGCTCTGTTAGTATAATAAAGTAAATCACCACTTAGGTACTGTTGTGTACTCATTCTAAATTTATATTGGTTTTATATATACTGTATTCCAACTCCTCCATGATTCATACCGTCCGATACTACTCATAGATTCATCAAAATAAGCAAACAACACATAGAAAACAAAATCTGTCGAAAACAGAACAGTCTGTAGTAATCTGGAAACTTTCCATATTTCTGTAACTCCAAAAATTCTGAAAAATTAGGAAAATCTGGGAAATTTGTATATCAATATTGTGCAAAAATAATCAGGATTTTATCACGCTTCTGTAGAAAAACAAAAACTATTTAACTGGGCGCACAAGTTTCTGTTTTTCAGCAAGATCAAATTAACTACCACCATAGACCATCCCAAAGGTATTACTTGACACTTTATTGAAACAAAAGCTATAAAACATGATTACTACAGTAGCCTAATCATGTAAACACACAAAAGTAGTAGGTAATGCTGTTGGGTTGTCTCCCAACAAGCACTTTTCTTTAATGGCTTTCTAGTTAGGCATGATGATTTCAATGATGCTCGCATAAAAGTAAAGAATTGAAACGCAAAGAGAGCATCATGAAACATATGTGGCAAGCACATTTAAGTCTAAACCACATCCTATGCATAGGGATTTTGTGATCAAACAACTTATGGGAACAAGAATCAACTAGCATAGGAAGCCAAAACAAGCATGACTTCAAAACTTTCAACACATAGAGAGGAAACTTGATATTATTGAGATATGTAAAAGCATATGTTCCTCTCTCATAATAATTTTCAGTGGCATCATGAATGAATTCAACAATATAACCATCACACAAAGCATTACTTTCATGATCCACAAGCATATAAAATTTACTACTCTCCACATAAGCAAAGTTCTTCTCATTCATAATAGTGGGAGCAAACTCAACGAAATAACTATCATGCGAGGCATAATCCAATTAAAAATTAAAATCATGATGAAAACTTTCATGATTATCATTATTCTTTATAGCATACATGTCATCACCATAATCATCATAGATAGCAACTTTGTTCTCATAATCAATTGGAACCTCTTCGGAAATAGTGGATTCATCACTAAATAAAGTCATGACCTCTCAAAATCCACTTTCATAAATATTATAAGATTCAACACCCTCCAAAATAGTGGGATCAATACTACCTAAAGTTGACACTCTTCCAAACCCACTTTCATCAATATAATCATCATAAATAGGAGGCATGTTATCATCATAATAAATATTCTCATCAACACTTGGGGGACTAAAAATATCATCTTCATCAAACATAGAATCCCCAAGCTTGTGGCTTTGCATATCATTAGCATAATGGATATTCAAGGAATTCACACTAACAACATTGGAATCATTCTCAGCATTCAAAGATTTAGTGCCAAACATTTTACTGACTTCTTCTTCTAACACTTTGGCACAATTTTCCTTTCCATCATTTTCATGAAAGACATTATAAAGATGAATTATATGTGACAACCTCAATTCCATTTTTTGTAGTTTTATTTTTATAAACTAAACTAGTGATAAAACAAGAAACTAAAAGATTCAATTGCAGGATCTAAAGATATACCTTCAAGCACTCACCTCCCTGGCAATGATGTCAGAAAAGAGCGTGATGTCTACTACACAACCTTCTTGTAGACTCGTGTTGGGCCTCCATGCACAGAGTTTTGTAGGACAGTAGCAAATTTCCCTCAAGTGGATGACCTAAGGTTTATCAATCCATGGGAGGCATAGGATGAAGATGGTCTCTCTCAAACACCCCTGCAACCAAATAACAAAGAGTCTCTTGTGTCCCCAACACACCCAATACAATGGTAAATTGTATGGGTGCACTAGTTCGGCGAAGAGATGGTGATACAAGTGTAATATGGATAGTAGATATAGGTTTTTGTAATCTGAAAATATAAAAACAGCAAGGTAGCAAGTAACAAAAGTGAGCGAAAACGGCATTGCAATGCTTGAAAACAAGGCCTAGGGTTCATACTTTCACTAGTGCAAGTTCTCTCAACAATGATAACATAATTAAGGCATATAGCAATCCCTCAACCTGCGACAAAAGTCACTCCGAAGTTGCTATCACGGAGAACATAAGATGAAATTGCTTGTAGGGTATGAAACCACCTCAAAGTTATTCTTTTCAATCAATCCATTGAGCTATTCCTATAAGTGTCACAAACAGCCCTAGAGTTCGTAGTAAAATAACACCATATGGCACACATCAATTAACCCTAATGTCACATAGGTACTCCAATGTCACCACAAGTATCCGTGGGTCCATTATACGATATGCATCAAACAACTTCAGATTCATAATATTCAATCCAACATAAAGAACCTCAAAGAGTGCCCAAGATTTCTACCGAAGAAACAAGGACGAAAATGTGCATCAACCACTATGCATAGATTACCCCAATGTCACCTCGGGAATCCATGAGTTGAGTGCCAAAACATACATCAAGTGAATCAATAAAATACCCCATTGTCACCACGGGTATCCCACTCAAGAGATACCTCAAGTGTTATCAAATCCATAATAGTATTCAATTCAATAATAGTGAAATCTCAAAGGTAAAACTCAATTCATCACAAGAGGATAGAGGGGGAGAAACACCATATGATTCAACTATAATAACAAAGCTCGCGGTGCATCAAGATCATACCAAATCAAGAACATGAAAGAGAGAGAGAGAGAGAGAGAGAGAGAGAGAGAGAGAGAGAGATCAAACACATAGCTGCTGGTACATACCCTCAGCGCCGAGGGTGAACTAATCCCTCCTCGTCATGGAGACCGTTGGGCTGATGAAGATGGCCACCGCTGATGGTTTCCCCCACCGACAGGGTGCCGGAACGGGCTCCCGGTTGGTTTTTCATGGCTACAAAGGCTTGCGGCGGCAGAACTCCCGATCTAGGTTTATTTCTGGAGGTTTTGGGATTTATAGGAGGTGTTGGCGTTCGGGACAAGTCAAGGGGGGCCACGAGGCGATGGCAAGGCAGGGGGTGCCCCCACCCTTGTGGTTACCTCGGGACTCCTCTCTGATATCTTTTCGTCCAGTATTTTTTATATTTTCCGAAAATATTCTTCGTAAATTTTCAGCTCGTTCCGAGAAATTTAATTTCTGCAGAAAAGAAAACGCTACCACGGTAGTTCTGCTGAAAACAGCGTCAGGCCGGGTTAGTTCTAATCAAATCATACCAAAATCATATAGAATTGTTGTAAACATGGCATGAATACTTCATAAATTATAGATACATTGGAGATGTATCATGTTGCAAAGATGGCCTTCCACACTCATCACGGCTACTTCGAGTTCTTGGTGATGCCCTTTGGCCTCTCCAATGCGCCGGCGACATTTCAGGCTTTGATGAACGATGTCCTCCGCCCCTACTTGCGCCGTTTTGTGCTTGTTTTCTTTGATGACATTCTTATCTACAGTTCATCCTGGCCAGATCATCTACATCATGTGGCCATTGTCTTCAACGAGCTTCGGGCGCACCATCTGCACCTCAAGCGCTCGAAGTGCTTGTTTGGCACGGCATCGGTCTCCTACCTCGGCCACGTCATCTCGGCAGAGGGTGTTGCTATCGATGCCGACAAGGTGGCGGCTATCGCGGCGTGGCCAACACCGCACTCACCACGGGCCCTCCGCGATTTCCTCGGCCTCGCGGGCTACTACCGGAAGTTCATCCAGGAGTTTGGCCTCATCGCAGCTCCCCTCACGCGCCTTCTCCACCGCGACGCCTTCTCTTGGGATACTGAGGTGACCGAGACGTTCGCGACCCTCAACCAGGCACTCACGACGGGGCCGGTCCTCCAGATGCCTGACTTTGACAAGCTCTTTGTGGTGGACTGTGATGCCTCGGGTGTGGGGTTTGTCGTCATCCTACATCAGGGTGATGGGTCACTCGCGTTCTTCAGCAGGCCCTTTGCCACACACCACCACAAGCTCGCATCCTACTGATACGTCTCCAACGTATCTATAATTTTTTATTGTTCCATGCTATTATATTATCAAGCTTGGATGTTTTATATGCATTTATATGCTATTTTATATGATTTTTGGGACTAACCTATTAACCTAGAGCCCAGTGCCAGTTTTTGTTTTTTCCTTGTTTTAGAGTATCGCAGAAAAGGAAAATCAAACGGAGTCCAATTGACCTGAAACTTCACGGAACTTATTTTTGGACCAAAAGAAGCCCACGGAGTATCGGAGTTGGACCAGGAGAGTCCCGGGCTACCCACGAGGGTGGGGGCGCGCCCACCCCCTGGGTGCGCCCCCTGCCTCGTGGACAGCTGGAGGTCCACCGATGTACTTCTTCCTCCCATATATACCCATATACCCTAAAAACTTCGGGGAGCAGAATAGATCGGGAGTTCCGCCGCCAGAAGCCTCCGTAGCCACCGAAAACTAATCTAGACCCGTTCCGGCACCCTGCTGGAGGGGGAATCCTTCTCCGGTGGCCATCTTCATCATCCCGATGCTCTCCATGACGAGGAGGGAGTAGTTCTCCCTCGATGCTGAGGGTATGTACCAGTAGCTATGTGTTTGATCTCTCTCTCTCTCTCGTGTTCTTGAGGTGATACGATCTTGATGCATCGCGATCTTTGCTATTATAGTTGGATCTTATGATGTTTCTCCCCCTCTACTCTCTTGTAATGGATTGAGTTTTCCCTTTGAAGTTATCTTGTCGGATGGAGTCTTTAAGGATTTGAGAACACTTGATGTATGTCTTGCGTGGGATAACCGTGGTGACAATGGGTTATTCTATTGATTCACTTGATGTATGTTCTGGTGATCAACTTGCGGGTTCCGCCCATGAGCCTATGCATAGGGGTTGGCGCACGTTTTTGTCATGACTCTCCGGTAGAATCTTTGGGGCACTCTTTGAAGTACTTTGTGTTGGTTGAATAGATGAATCTGAGATTGTGTGATGCATCGTATAATCATAACCACGGATACTTGAGGTGACATTAGGGTTTTGGTTGATTTGTGTCTTAAGGTGTTATTCTAGTACGAACTCTATGATAGATTGAACGGAAAGAATAGCTTCATGTTATTTTACTATAGACTCTTGAATAGATAGATCAGAAAGGATAACTTTGCGGTGGTTTCGTACCCTACCATAATCTCTTCATTTGTTCTCTGCTATTAGTGACTTTGGAGTGACTCTTTGTTGCATGTTGAGGGATATTTATGTGATCCAATTATGTTATTATTGTTGAGAGAACTTGCACTAGTGAAAGTATGAACCCTAGGCCTTGTTTCCTAGCATTGCAATACCGTTTGTGCTCACTTTTATCATTAGTTACCTTGCTGTTTTTATATTTTCAGATTACAAAAACCTTTATCTACCATCCATATACCACTTGTATCACCATCTCTTCATCGAACTAGTGCACCTATACAATTTACCATTGTATTGGGTGTGTTGGGGACACAAGAGACTCTTTGTTATTTGGTTTCAGGGTTGCTTGAGAGAGACCATCTTCATCCTACGCCTCCTACGGATTGATAAACCTTAGGTCATCCACTTGAAGGAAATTTGTTACTGTCCTACAAATCTCTGCACTTGGAGGCCCAACAATGTCTACAAGAAGGAGGTTGTGTAGTAGACATCAAGCTCTTTTCTGGCGCCGTTGCCGGGGATATGAGTTCTTGAAGGTATATCTTTAGATCTTGCAATCAATTCTTTTACTTTCTTGTTTTATCACTAGTTTAGCTTATAAAAGAAAAAAAATGGAATTAAGTTTGCCTCATACGCTTCATCTTTTTAATATCTTTCGTGAGTATGATGGAAAGGAAAATTGTGCCAAAATGTTAGAAGAAGAATGCATTAAAATGTTTGGCACTAAGTCTTTGAATGATGAGCATGATTGCAATGTTGTTAGTATGAACTCCTTGAATATCCATAGTACTAATGATGATTGCACTAGTTATGATGAAAATGTCTGCTATAAACATGTCAATTTTTGTGGCATGCATTGGGTTTGCAAGTACACACCAAATAGGGAAGATAGATATTGCAAGAGGCATAAGTATTTACAAACGAAATAGTTGCAAGAAAGGCTAGAAGTTTGTGCTGAAAATTTAATTTTTCTTAGCCATACTTGTGAACTTTGCAATGAACATGATCATTTCAGTACCCAATGCAAATTGTTTCATGATCGTATCGTGTCCACAAATTGTGATGACTTGATTTCCCTTGTACATCATAATGAACTTAGTTTGCTCTTGGGTTATGAAGAAATGAAATGTATAACTAAGGTTATTCCAGAATTTGCCCTTGATAGAGTTCTTCATTTTGATCTAGAGGAAATTTATATGTATTGTGCGGTGAATTGTATTGAAAATCCTTATATTGCCAATTACATAAAGAAAAGAAAACAAATAGAAGATGAAGAGAATACTAATGAAAGGGAAGAGACTTCCCAATATCCTCCTATTATTTCTTATGATGAATCAGGTAACGAGGAGGATCCTTCTATTCAACCAATCTCATTAATAAGGAGCTCCAAAAAGAGGATCGAACCCACACATGATGTGGTGAAGAAGAAGAAAAGAAAAAGTAAGAGAGGTAAAAAGTCTCTCCCATGTAATGTTGCTCCTATTATTGTTGTGCCTAATGAAAATGGATCAAAAATAATTGTGGAATATGACGCACTTGATGATGATCTCGTTATGCCTATTGCTTGTTGTGATGATTATGATTGGGAAGATAATGATACTTCTTATGATCTTGAAAATCTTTTTGGCACTTCCTTGGAAGAATATGATAATTGCTATACTATTGGTGCTATCCATACTATTAATGATGAGAGTGATTATGCTTATGATATGAAAAGGCCCAAGCTTGGGGATGCTATGTTTGAAGAAGATGGTGTTTTTGAGAATATATTTGCTGAAATTAATGTTTGTCCCAAGCTTGGGGATGCTATGTCTAATGAAGATGATATTTTTAGCCTCTCAAGTTTTGATATGAAAATTTATGATGATGATAGCATGACTCCTACTTATGATAATTATGAAAGTGGACTTGGAGAGGTCATGACTTTATTTAGTGATGATTCCACTACCTTGGAAGAGGTTTCAATCGATTATGATGAGAACAAAGTTGCTAATTATGATAATTATTGTGATGATACAGATGCTATAAAAAGTAGTGATGATTATATTTATAAAACTTGTCATGATTATGATTACCCTTTTTCTGAACATTATTCTTTTAATGTGGAAACAAATTATAGTATTCGAGTCGCTTATGATACTCCCACTATTCCGATTGAGATGAATTTTGCTTATGTAGAGAGTAGTAAATTTTCTATGCTTGTAGATCATGAAAAGAATGCTTTAGCTGCTGTTTATATTGGTGAATTAATTCATGATGCTACTGAAAATTATTATGAGGGAGGAATATATGCTTGTAGGAATTGCAATAATATCAAGTTTCCCCTCTATGTGCTTAAAATTTTGAAGTTATGCTTGTTTTACCTTCCTATGCAAGTTGATCATTGTTCCCATAAATTGTTTGATCACAAAATCCCTATGCATAGGAAGTGGGTTAGACTTAAATGTGCTAGTCATATTCTTCATGATGCTCTCTTTCTGTTTCAATTCTTATCCTTTATGTGAGCATCATTGAAATCATCATACCTAGCTGGGGGCGTGAAACGATAGCGCTTGTTGGGAGGCAACCCAACTTTATTTTTGTTCCTTGCTTTTTGTTCCTGTTTAGTAATAAATAAATTATATAGCCTCTGTTATTATTGAGTTTTTTTATGTTTTAATTAGTGGTTGTGCCAAGTAGAACCGTTGGTAAGACTTGGGGAAAGTCTTGTTGATCTTGCTGTAAAAAACAGAAACTTTAGCGCTCACGAGAATTGCTGCCATTTTTTATTGGAGAGTGATATTTAGTTAATTCTTTTTGTAGATGATTAATAGATAAATTCCTCACTTCCATATATTTATTTTAGAATTTTTGGAGTTCCAGAAGTTTTCGTTAGCTACAGATTACTACAGACTGTTCTGTTTTTGACAGATTCAGTTTTTGTGTGTTGTTTGCTTATTTTAATGAATCCATGGCTAGTAAAAGAGTTTATAAACCATAGAGAAGTTGGAATACAGTAGTTTTAACACCAATATAAATAAATAATGAGTTCATTACAGTACCTTGAAGTGGTGTTTTGTTTTCTTTCGCTAACAGAGCTTACGAGTTTTCTGTTAAGTTTTGTGTTGTGAAGTTTTCAAGTTTTGGTTAAAGATTCGATGGATTATGAAATAAGGAGTGGCAAGAGCCTAATATTGGGGATGCCCAAGGCACCCCAAGGAAATATTCAAGAACAACCAAGATCCTAAGCTTGGGGATTCCCCGGAAGGCGTCCCCTCTTTCGTCTTCGTTCATCGGTAACTTTACTTGGAGCTATATTTTTATTCGCCACATGATATGTGTTTTGCTTGGAGCGTCATTTTATTTCATTTTGTTTTGCTTTCTGTTTGAATAAAATACCAAGATCTGAAATTATTAAATGTTAGAGAGTCTTCATATAGTTGCATAATTGTTCGACTACTCATTGATCTTCACTTATATCTTCCGGAGTAGTTTGTCATTTGCTCTAGTGCTTCACTTATATCTTTTTAGAGCACGGTGGTGGTTTTATTTTGTAGAAATAGATGAACTCTCATGCTTCACTTATATTATTTTGAGAGTCTTTAGAACAGCATGGTAATTTGCTTTGGTTATGAAATTAGTCCTAATATGATGGGCATCCAAGAGGGATATAATAAAAACTTTCATATAAGTGCATTGAATACTAAGAGAAGTTTGATACTTGATGATTGTTTTGAGATATGGAGATAGTGATATCAAAGTTGTGCTAGTTGAGTAGTTGTGAATTTGAGGTATACTTGTGTTGAAGTTTGCAAGTCCTGTAGCATGCACGTATGGTAAACTTTGTGTAACAAATTTGAAACATGAGGTGTTATTTGATTGTCTTCCTTATGAGTGGCGGTTGGGGACGAGCAATGGTCTTTTACTACCAATCTATCCCCCTAGGAGCATGCGCATAATGCTTGGTTTTTGATGACTTGTAGATTTTTGCAATAAGTACGTGAGTTCTTTATGACTAATGTTGAGTCCATGGATTATACACAATCTTACCCTTCCATCATTGCTAGCCTCTTCGGTACCGTGCATTGCCCTTTCTCACATTGAGAGTTGGTGCAAACTTCGCCGGTGCATCTAAACCCCGTGATATGATACGCTCTATCATGCATAAACCTCCTTATATCTTCCTCAAAACAGCCACCATACCTACCTATTATGGCATTCCCATAGCCATTCCAAGATATATTGCCATGCAACTTTCCACCGTTCCATTTATCATGACACGTTCATCATTGTCATATTGCTTTGCATGATCATGTAGTTGACATAGTATTTGTGGCAAAGCCACCATTCATAATCCTTTCATACATGTCACTCTTGGTTCATTGCATATCCCGGTACACCGCCGGAGGCATTCATATAGAGTCATACTTTGTTCTAGTATCGAGTTGTAATCATTGAGTTGTAGATAAATAGAAGTGTGATGATCATCATTTTCTAGAGCATTTTCCCAAGTGAGGAAAAGTAAAATAAAAAAATAAAATAAAAAATGAGAGAAAAAGAGAGGAGGGACAATGCTACTATCCTTTTACCACACTTGTGCTTCAAAGTAGCACCATAATCTTCATGATAGAGAGTCTCCTATGTTGTCACTTTCATATACTAGTGGGAATCTTTCATTATAGAACTTGGCTTGTATATTCCAATGATGGGTTTCCTCAAAATACCCTAGGTCTTCGTGATCAAGCAAGTTGGATGCACACCCACTTAGTTTCTTTTTGAGCTTTCATATACTTATAGCTCTAGTGCATCCGTTGCATGGCAATCCCTACTCCTTGCATTAACATCAATTGATGGGCATCTCCATAGCTCATTGATTAGCCTCGTTGATGTGAGACTTTCTCCCTTTTTGTCTTCTCCACATAACCCCCATCATTATATTCTATTCCACCCATAGTGCTATATCCATGGCTCACGCTCATGTATTGCGTGAAGATTGAAAAAAGTTTGAGATTACTAAAGTATGAAACAATTGCTTGGCTTGTCATCGAGGTTGTTCATGATGAGGGCATTCTTGTGTGACGAAAATGGAGCATGACCAAACTATATGATTTTGTAGGGATGAACTTTCTTTGGCCATGTTATTTTGAGAAGACGTGATTGCTTAGTTAGTATGCTTGAAGTATTATTATTTTTATGTCAATATTAAACTTTTGTCTTGAATCTTATTGATCTGAATATTCTTGCCACAATAAATAGAACTACATGGATAAATATGTTAGGTAGCATTCCACATCAAAAATTCTGTTTTTATCAATTACCTACTCGAGGACGAGCAGGAATTAAGCTTGGGGATGTTGATACGTCTCCAATGTATCTATAATTTTATTGCTCCATGCTATTATATTATCAACCTTGGATGTTTTATATGCATTTATATGCTATTTTATATGATTTTTGGGACTAACCTATTAACCTAGAGCCCAGTGCCAGTTTCTGTTTTTTCCTTGTTTTAGAGTATCGCAGAAAAGGAAAATCAAACGGAGTCCAATTGACCTGAAACTTCACGGAACTTATTTTTGGACCAGAAGAAGCCCACAGAGTATCAGAATTGGACCAGGAGAGTCCCGGGCTGCCCACGAGGGTGGGGGATGCGCCCCCCTGCCTCATGGACAGCCCGGAGGTCCACCGACGTACTTCCTCCTCCCATATATACCCATATACCCTAAAAACTTCGGGGAGCAGAATAGATCGGGAGTTCCGCCGCCAAAAGCCTCCGTAGCCACCAAAAACCAATATAGACCTGTTCCGGCACCCTGCCGGAGGGGAAATCCTTCTCCGGTGGCCATCTTCATCATCCCGGTGCTCTCCATGACGAGGAGGGAGTTGTTCTCCCTCGGGGTTAAGGGTATGTACCAGTAGCTATGTGTTTGATCTCTCTCTCTCATGTTCTTGAGGTGATACGATCTTGATGCATCGCGAGCTTTGCTATTATAGTTGGATCTTATGATGTTTCTTCCCCTCTACTCTCTTGTAATGGATTGAGTTTTCCTTTGAAGTTATATTATCGGATTGAGTCTTTAAGGATTTGAGAACACTTGATGTATGTCTTGCGTGGGATAACCGTGGTGACAATGGGTTATTCTATTGATTCACTTGATGTATGTTTTGGTGATCAACTTGCGGGTTCCGCCCATGAACCTATGCATATGGGTTGGCACACGTTTTCGTCTTGACTCTCTAGTAGAATCTTTGGGACACTCTTTGAAGTACTTTGTGTTGGTTGAATAGATGAATCTGAGATTGTGTGATGCATATCGTATAATCATACCCACGGATACTTGAGGTGACATTGGAGTATCTAGGTGACATTAGGGTTTTGGTTGATTTGTGTCTTAAGGTGTTATTCTAGTACGAACTCTATGATAGATTGAACGAAAAGAATAGCTTCATGTTATTTTACTACGAACACTTGAATAGATCGATCAGAATGGATAACTTTGAGGTGGTTTCGTACCCTACCATAATCTCTTCGTTTGTTCTCCGCTATTAGTGACTTTTGAGTGACTCTTTGTTGCATGTTGAGGGATAGTTATGTGATCCAATTATGTTATTATTGTTGAGAGAACTTCCACTAGTGAAAGTATGAACCCTAGGCCTTGTTTCCTAGCATTGCAATAAACGGTTGTGCTCACTTTTATCATTAGTTACCTTGCTGTTTTTATATTTTCAAATTACAAAAACCTTTATCTACCATCCATATACCACTTGTATCACCATCTCTTCGCCGAACTAGTGCACCTATACACCTATGAGCGGGAGCTCATCAGCTTGGTGCAGGTGGTGCGCCACTGGAGGCCATATTTGTGGGGGCGGCCATTCTGTATTCGCACTGCGAGCGCTCTGAAAGCGCTGACAACCTGGAGGAGCCATGGCGCATGGCTGATGGCCTGCTCCTGCACGAGCGCCGGCTCTTTGTACCGGATCACGGTGACCTCCGTCACCAGGCCCGGCTGCTGGCCTACTCGGTCGGTCACGTGGGGGTGCAGAAGACCCTCCACCATCTCCTGGCAGATTTCTACATCCCTGGCGATCGGGCGCTGGTGTGAGACTGGATGCGGTCTTTCATGACATGCCAGCACAACAAGACAGAGACACTGTGGCCGGCGGGGCTACTACAGCCACTTGAGGTGCCCTCTCAGGTCTGGGCCGACATCTCCATGGACTTCATCGAGGGCCTTCCCAAGGTGGGCGGCAAGTCCGTCATCCTCACAGTGGTTGACCGCTTCTCCAAGTATGCACACTTCATAGTGCTCGGCCACCCCTACATGTCCGCCTCCGTGGCACGTGCCTTCTTCGACGGCATCGTCCGCCTCCACGGGTTCCCCTCTTCGATCATCAGCGACCGTGACCCGGTGTTCACTGGTCAAGTCTGGCGGGATCTCTTCTGGATGGCGGGCGTGAAACTGCGGCTGAGTACGACATTCCACCCCCAGACGGACGGCTAATCTGAGGTGGTCAACAAGGTGATTGTTATGTATTTGCGTTATGTTATAGGTGATCGTCCCGGGCTTGGGTGGACTGGCTTGCATGGGCGGAGTACTGCTACAACACCTCCTACCACTCCGCCCTGCGTGCCACACCTTTTGAGGTGGTCTACGACCGCCCTCCACTACCCATCTTGCCGGTTGACCCCGCGATGGCCCGAACAGAGGCGGCTGGTGACCTTCTCCGCAGCAGGGATGAGATCCTTGCCGAGGTGCGCCAGCATCTTCTCCCGGCCCAATAGCTGTCCAAGAAGTACTACGACGGCCACCATCGCGAGGCGGATTTTGCGGTGGGCGACTGGGTGTGGTTGCAGCTCCTTCATCGCTCTACGCAATCACTGGATCCGCACGCTAAGCGCAAGATGGGCCCTCGCTACACGGGCCCATTTTTGGTGGTGGGACGCATCAGCAAGGTCGCCTACCGCCTTCAGCTTCTGCCTGGCGCGTGCATCCACGACGTCTTCCATGTGGGCTTGCTCAAGCCTTTCCGCGGTGATCCACCCGCGGCTGCGCCGGCGCTTCTTCCCACTTCTGATGGACGTCTTCTTCTAGGTCCAACGAAGGTGTTGAAGGCCTAGCAGCACCGCGGTGTGTAGCATTTGTTGATCCAGTGGCAAGGCCTTCCGAAGGAGGACGCCACTTGGGAGCAGCTCGAGGAGTTTCGCCAGCATTTTCCAGACTTCCAACTCGAGGACGAGCTGTTTGCGCAGGCGGGGAGAGATATTATGACCGGCGTCTTGTATAGCCGGAAGATGCCGAATGGCGCGTCTAGTTAGGGGTTTAGCCAACTTATCTTTATTTTTGTTAGCACTTCGAGGATTATATAAACACATGTAAGGCCACCTTTTAGAATTAAGAAATAAGTCATAACTATTGCCCAGCTCCCTTCAGGAGCCGGAACACTAAAACCCTAGCCGCCCCTTCCTCCTCCTCCTATCGCTGCGCGGGCATAGTGCCGACTCGCCGCCGTCTGCGCAGCGAGAGGAGGAGGAGGAGGCAGGGGGCGGCTAGGATTTTAGGGTTCTGGCTCCTGAAGGGAGCCGTGCAATAGTTACGACTTAGTACTTAATTCCAAAAGGTGGCCTTACAAGTGTTTATATAATCCTCGAAGTGCTAATAAAAATAAAGGTAAGTTGGGCTAAGCCCCTAACTAGATGCGCCATTGGGCCTCCTCCGACTATACGAGACGTTGGTCATAACATCTCTCCCCGCCTGCACAAACAGCTCGTCCTCGAGCTGGAAGTCTGAAAAATGCGGGTGGAACTCCTCGAGCTACTCCCAAGTGGCGTCCTCCTCCGGAAGGCCTTGCCACTGGATCAACAAATGCCACACGCAACAGCGCTGCAGCTCCTATCAAAAGGTATATTTGATATACATGTTATTGATGTGTACCTTACTAATGCTCGTAGTAGTGCCTCGGTACTTGATACTAGTTCGTTTGCTCATATTTGTAACACGAAATAGGAGCTATAGAATAAACGAAGATTGGCTAAGGATGATGTGATGATGCACGCCGGGAATGGTTCCAAGGTTAATGTGATCGCTGTCGGCACACTACCTCTACATCTACCTTCGGGATTAGTTTTAGATCTCAATAATTGTTATTTGATGCCAACGTTGAGCATGAACATTATGTCTAGATCTTGTTTAATGCGAGACGGTTATTCATTTAAGTCAAAGAATAATGGTTGTTCTATTTATATGAGTAATATTTTCTATGGTCATGCACATTTGATGAATGGTCTATTCTTGTTGAATCTCGATCGTAGTGATAGACATATTCATAATATTGATGCCAAAAGATGCAAAGTTGATAATGATAGTGAAACATACTTGTGGCACTGTCGTTTAGGTCATATTGGTGCAAAGCGCATGAAGAAACTCCATGCGGATGGACTTTTGGAATCACTTGATTATGAATCATTTGATACTTGCGAACCATGGCTCATGGGTAAGATGACTAAAACTCCGTTCTCCGGAACAATGGAGCGAGCTAATGAGTTATTAGAAATAATAGATACTGATGTATGCGGTCCAATGAGTGTTGAGGCATGCGATGGGTATCGTCATTTTCTAACCTTCACAGATGATTTGAGTAGGTATGGGTATATCTACTTGATGGAACACAAGTCTGAAACATTTGAAAAGTTCAAAGAATTTTAGAGTGAAGTGGAGATCATCATAACAAGAAAATAAAGTTTCTACGATCTGATCACAGAGGCAAATATTTGAGCTACGAGTTTGGCCTTCATTTAAAACAATGTGGAATTGTTTCACAACTCACGCCACCTGGAACACCATAGCATAATGCACCAGAAACATACTCACAATGCCTATTCCGACAAGATCTAATGATTATCCGGTTGTGCAATACGCTGATGATACCCTTATTGTCCTGCCTGCGGTTGATAACCAGATTATTGCATTCAAAGAGATGCTAGACACGTTTGCCCTCTCAACGGGCTTGCGTGTCAACTTCAGTAAATCCTATTTGATCCCTATGAATATGTTTGATGATGAGGGAGCAAGAATTGCTGGACTGCTTGGGTGTGAAGTTGGATCTATGCCTTTCACCTACTTAGGACTACCTATGGGAACATCTCGGCCAACTATTTATGATATGATGCCACTTGTGGACCGCATCGAGAGATGTTTGTCTGCCTCTTCTTGTTTATTAAACCAAGGGAGCCGGCTTCATCTTTTGCAATCTGTGCTCACGTCCATGCATATCTATTTCTTATGCTCGTTATCTCTTCCTCAATGCATTCTTAAGCAAATTGAACGGATCATGCATCAATGTCTTTGGAAAGGTAACACTGATACCCCACGCCAATCATTGGCTGCTTTGGACCTGGTTTGTAGACCCAAGAAGTTTGGAGGTCTTGGAGTTACTAACCTAGGAATCAAAATGAGGCTTTGCTAATGAAGCATCTGTTTAAGTTCTTCAACAAATTGGATGTGCCTTGGGTTACCCTAATTTGGGATACATACTATGGAGCATCGGCCCCACAAGTTATTCAGAGTTGTGGATCTTTTTGGTGGCGGGATGTGTTAAGCCTATATGATAAATTCTGTCAATTGGCTGTTCCGCAGGTGCATGCGGGTGACACTATGATCTTTTGGTTGGACAAATGGAGATTAGATGACAGGGCTATCTCATTGAAGGAACAATTCACACGTCTACACTCATTTGTCATTGATGACATGATCACGGTTCGGGACTTCTTTAAGCTGCCGACAATGACTGATAACCTCCATGTTCCTATGTCATGAGAAGCTTACCAATAGTACAACCAGCTTCAATATCTATTGCCCCTAATCAACCTTGATCTTGAGGGTAAAGACATCTGGAAGTGGCCATCTAAGTCTGGGGAGTTTCAATCAAAGATTTACTATGAGTTTAAATACTCCCATCTGGTGGTTGACCCTATATTTAAGTGGATCTGGAAATGCTCATGCACTCTTAAGGTTAAGGTTTTTGGATGTCTTTTGTTGATGGATCGCTTAAATACCAGGGATATGATGCAACATCGACACTTGAATATTCAAGATGACACCTTTGTTTTGTGCCATATGTCCAGCCATGAGGATCGTGTTCATATTTTCTTTGCTTGCAATTTTAGCCAACGTGTATGGAATTTGTGCCATATGTCCAGCCACTTGGTATTTCTTGGATCACCCAACCGAATCAGTCAACTTATATGATGGCCTCAGCTGCTAGGAGGGACTTTGGCTTTCCTTTCTTTTCTGAAATGGTCTTTACTACCACATGGAATATTTGGACTCAGAGAAATGGAAAGATTTTCAGAAATGAGACACCTAGCTTTAGATCTTGGAGTAGAAACTTTGTACATGACATTTCTCTGCTAGCTCATAGAATTAAATGTAAATATAGAGATAGTCTTCTCTCCCATAGGTTTTTCTTGTAAGTATTCTTTCTCCCTTTTGTATCTTGTACATTGATTTACTCTTGAGATTTAATAAAGAGTCGTGAGGATGTTGCCTTGTAGTATATTGTAAAAAAACACCACATCATAATGGTGTGTCTGAACATTGTAACCGTACTTTTATCAGATATGATGTGTTCTATGATGTCTCTTACCAATTTGCCTTCATCACTTTGGGGTTATGCATTAGAGACAGCCGCATTCACGTTAAATAGGGCACCATCTAAATCCGTTGAGATGACACCGTATGAACTATGGTTTGGCAAGAAACGTAAGCTGTCATTTCTTGAAGTTTGGGGATGCGACACTTATGTCAAAAGGCTTCATCCTGATAAGCTCGAACCCAAATCAGAGAAGTGCATCTTCATAGGATACCCTAAAGAAACTATTGGGTACACCTTCTACCACAGATCCGAAGGCAAGATCTTTGTTGCTAAGAATGGGTCATTTCTAGAGAAGGAGTTTCTCTTGAAAGAAGTGAGTGGGAGGAAAGTAGAATTTGATGAGGCAGTTGTACCTTCTCTTGAAATAGAAAGTAGCACATCAGAGAAAACAGTTCCCATGATGCCTACATCAACTAGAGAGGAAGCTAATGATAACGATCATGAAACTTCAGATCAAGTTACTACTCGGCCTCGTAGGTCGACTTTAGAACACGTACCGCACCAGAGTGGTACGGTAATCCTGTCCTAAAGTCATGCTGTTAGACAACGACAAACCAACGAACTATGAAGAAGCTATGATGAGCCCAGATTCCGACAAATGGCTTGAGGCCATGAAATCTGAGATAGGATCCATGTATGAGAACAAAGTGTGGACTTTGGTGGACTTACCTGATGATCGACAAGCCATCGAGAATAAATGGATCTTCAAGAAGAAGACGGATGCTGATGGTAATATCACCATCTACAAAGCTCGACTTGTCGCAAAAGGTTTTCGACAAGTTCAAGGGGTTGACTATGATGAGACTTTCTCACCCGTAGCGATGATTAAGTATGTCTGAATCATGTTAGCAATTGCCGCATTTTATGATATGAAATCTGGCAAATGGATGTCAAAACTGCATTCCTTAATGAGTTTCTTAAAGAAGTGTCGTATATGATGCAACCAGAAGGTTCTGTCGATCCTAAAGGTGCTAACAAAGTGTGCAAGCTCCGGCAATCCATTTATGGACTGGTGCAAGCATCTTGGAGCTGGAATATATGCTTTGATGATGTGATCAAAGCATATGGTTTTATACAGACTTATGGAGAAGCCCGTATTTACAAGAAAGTGAGTGGGAGCTCTGTAGCATTTTTGATATCGTATGTGGATGACATATTATTGATTGGAAATGATATAGAATTTTTGGATAGCATAAAAGGATACTTGAATAAGAATTTTTCAATGAAATACCTCGGTGAAGCTGCTTATATATTGGGCATCAAGATCTATAGGGATAGATCAAGAAGCTTAATAGGACTTTCACAAAGCACATACCTTGACAAAGTTATGAAGAAGTACAAAATGGACCAGTCAAAGAAAGGGTTCTTTCCTGTGTTGCAAGGTGTGAAATTGAGTCAGACTCAAAGTCCAACCACGACAGAAGATATAGAGAGAATGAAAGTCATTCCCTATGCCTCAGCCATAGGTTCTATTATGTATGCCATGCTGTGTACTAGACCTGATGTGTGCCTTGCCATAAGTTTGGTAGAGAGGTACGAAAGTAATCCACGAGTGGATCACTGGACAACGGTCAAGAATATCCTGAAGTAATTGAAAAAGGACCAAGGATATGTTTCTTGTTTATGGAGGTGACGAAGAGCTCGTCGTAAAGGATGACGTCGATGCTAGCTTCGACACAGATCCGGATGACTCTAAGTCACAAACCGTATGTATTTATATTGAATGGTGGAGCTGTCAGTTGGTGCAGTTCCAAGAAAAGCGTCCTGGCGGGATCTACGTGTGAAGTGGAGTACATAGCTGATTCGGAAGCGGCGCATGAAGGAGCCTAAATGAAGGAGTTCATATCTAATCTAGGAGTAATACCCAGTGCATCGGGTCCAATGACAATCTTTTGTGACAACACTAGAGCAATTGCCTTAGCGAAGGAATCCAGGTTTCACAAGAGAACCAAACACATCAAGAGATGCTTCAACTCCATTCATGAAAAGGTCAAGGGTGGAGACATAAAAATTTGCAAAATACATACAGATCCGAATGTGGCAGACCCATTGACTAAACCTATTCCGCGGGCAAAACATGATCAACACCAGACTACATGGGTGTTAGATTCATTACTATGTAATCTAGATTATTGACTCTAGTGCAAGTGGGAGACTGTTGCAAATATGCCCTAGAGGCAATAATAAAGTAGTTATTATTATATTTCCTTATTCATGATAAAAGGTTTACTTTTCATGCTAGAATTGTATTGACCAGAAACTTAAATACATGTGTGGATACATAAACAAATACCATGGGCGGAAAACCCAAAGACCAAACCCCCTCGCTC
>NC_041388.1:77203472-77270823 GCF_002162155.2 Triticum dicoccoides
TTCTTGCGTGCTTGTGCAGCGCTGGGCAGGGCATGGAGGTGCGGTATTGATGGACATCCCGGCGACGGCGGGGGCTGCTGGCAACGCGTGGTGGGCTGCTAGGCGGCGGTGTGCCCCGTCGCGGCTGCGGCGGCAAGATCCAGCTCAGCCCTGACCGGATCCTGCTCATGGCGGGCGGTGGCATGGTAGATGTGCCTGCTGGAGTCGGGGACGGCAGCTGGCGAGGCGCGGCTCGGCCAGATCTGACCTCCTGTGGGGCGGGCCGTGGGCGGCGCGGGTCAAGGAGGGCGGTAGTGGTGCGAGCCAGGGGTCGGGGACGGCGGCAAGTGGCCCGGCCAGATCTGACCTCATGGCGGCGCGGGCCATATTTGGCTAGGGCTGCGGGCGACTGCCTCAACCGGGGCCATCTTGGCTGGTCGGGGTGGCGACGATGTGGCGGTGGAAGCGGATCTGCCCACGACAGCAACCGGCTTCTCCAGCATCGGCTCGTCTGCGCCCGGACCATCTCGACCTTCGCCGCATCTCCTTGTCATCTGAGCGCTACTCCCATCAAAGGGTTGGTCCTTACCCAGCTGCGGTCCATCGCTCATCACGCGCCCGATGCTGCAGGACCGAGCTCGTCTCGCGCACAGTGCAGCAGGATCGAGCTTGTCTCGTGCACGGTGCATCAGGACTGACTTCGTCCCCCTCTCAGTGTTGTAGGACCGAGCTCGGGGCAGTAGGTCGGGTCGGTGGATGCCAGTCCTGGCCGGCCTATTGGGTCTCGACGCTGGGGGTTGCCTAGGGGTGCGAAAGGTGGGACCTTTCCGCTCATCTTTTTTGTTGGGGGTGGAGGCGGGTCTCGTGTGAGGTGGTGTCAAGGTCTTCGATGCTGGGGCGGCAGCCCTGGTGGTGGTAGCACGGTGCTTTTGGGCAGAGCCCGTGTTTTGGTGCTGCCCGGTCACCATGGCCGTGTGGGCGGCATGGTTGCCGGGATGTGGCATTCGGTGGTGGTGAGTGTTGGCTGAGGTGAAAACCTATTCTATCTTCGAAAGGGCCGGCGGCGGCAAAGATCGTTCCCTTCTTGATGGCGTCGTCATGGCTCTCATTGCTCGTCATGTGGCTCCAAGGGAAACTCTGATCCTTGGATCAGGTGGTGGCGACGCTCCGGTGTCATACCCTTCCTGAAGGTGTCGCCTTGGAGCACATGGTTCGTCATACGTAGCTTCATCTCTTCGTGGTGGTAGTGTTAGGAACGGTGTTGCCGCGCTCAGCACCTATGTATCCTGCCTTGGGTGTGTGCATGTGTTGCGGTGGCATGTGTTTGTACTGGATGCTTGATGGTCGATGCTTTATATATAAAGCGGAGCGAAAGCCTTTTTTGGTAACAAATACTATGTCCCTAGTGAGCCGCTACTAGACTAGCTCGTTGATCGAATGATGGTTAAGGTTTCCTAACCATAGACATGTGTTGTCACTTGATAAAGGGATCACATCATTAGGAGAATGATGTGATGGACAAGTCCCATCCATTAGCTTAGCATATGATCGTTCAGTTTATTGCTACTGCTTTCTTAATGTCAAATGCATATTCCTTCGACCATGAGATCATGCAACTCCCAGATATCATAGGAATACCTTGTGTGCTATCAAACGTCACAACGTAACTGGGTGATCATAAAGATGCTCTACAGGTATCTCCGAATGTGTCTGTTGAGTTGGCACGGATCGAGATCAAGATTTGTCACTCCGTGTGATGGACAGGTATCTCTGGGCCCTTTCGGTAATTCAGCATCATAAGAAGATTGCAAGCAAAGTGACTAAGGATTTAGTTACGAGATGATGTATTACAGAATGAGTAAAGAGACTTTCGGGTAATGAGATTCAACTAGGTATGGAGATACCGACAATCGAATCTCGGGCAAGTAACATACCGACAGACAAACGGAATTACGTATGTTGTTATAAAGGTTTGACCGATGAAGATCTTTGTAGAATATGTAGGAACCAATATGGACATCCAGGTCACTACAAAAAAATACACTTCTGTGATGATATGTGTTTGTCACAGTAGGTCGCTTTTTTAGTCATGCATGTACATCCATGACAAATTTATGACAGAATCAAGATAGTCATACCTGTGCTGTCGTAGAAGTGTTCCATGACATTACCAAAATTATCATCACGGAAGTGTCCACTTCCATGACGATAAATCGTGCGTCATAGAAGTTCTTTCGTCAAGGGTGACCGACACGTGGCATCCACCATAACGGAACGCCGTTAAGCTATCGGGTCAGGTTTTGGATCCGATAACCCGTTAACAAACCCGACCAATGGGGATTTTCCACGTGTAAAATCATCATTGGCTGGAGGAAACACGTGTCGGCTCATCGTTGGGACAAATGTCAACCACTCATTGGACGGAAGGCGCCTATGATACGTCAACACGTGGCACGGCCCAACAGAGGCCCATTCCTGTGAAAAGGCTGGCCCATTTGACTTGGTCAAAAGGTGGCGGGCCGGCCCATGGAAAGACTGTTAACGGCATGTTCACATATAGCCCATTTACAGCCCGCTAAGCCAAGGCCCGTTACGCCCTATCCGAATTAGGACCAGTAGCGTCATCTGGGCCATCCAATATGATCCCAGCCCGTTTTCACTTCTGGCCCATGTATGGCCCATGACGTCTTTCGGCCCATATGAGGCCCTATGTAACTCTTGGCCTATTAACGGCCCGTGGTGAAACTGGCCCGTAATGAACAGTGTATCACTTTACACCCATTAACGGCCCATGGTGAAACTGGCCCGTAATGAACAGTGTATCACTTTATACCCATTAACAGCCCGTTATTCTGTTGGGCCGTTTCCAGCCCATGTTATCTTTCGGCCTTCTTAGAGCCCATTTACTCTTGGGCTCATTTCCAGCATTCGTTTACTTACGGCCCGTTACTGTCATTTTCTGCTTGTGGGCCAAATTCAGCCCGTGGTTACAGTCGGCCCATTTGTGGTCCATTAATACGTTGGGCCATTTTCATAGGGTCATCAAATACGGTCTATTAACGATGGCCCGTTACGGTCGGCCCATGAACGGACGATTCCAACTCTAGCCCATTTACGGCCACAATGCGACCTGTTATTCGCCCATGTTTGGCCAATCGATCATACGGCCCGTATAAGGCCCATTGATGATATGGCCCGTAGAAGGCCCATTGTTTCTATGGCCCGTAGAAGGCCTACTGTTTCTACGGCCCGTAGAAGGCCCACTGTTTCTACGGCCCGTAGGAGGCCCAGTGTCACTACAGTAAATATTAGCCCATGGTTATTGTGGCCTAGTTTTAAAAAATAGGTTATTGCAGCCACTAGTTAACCACAGAAAAAGAACTGCAATGACTACAAGCAAACAAATAAACAAGACAACAAGGAAATAAAAAAGCAAGCAATTAACGCTAGGCTATTACGGCTATTACACATATTACATCCACTGGGCATCAAAGTTTGCCACCAGTGCAAATATAGGGAACAAAGCAGCATATCATATACACTGGCCATCAAAATTGGCCACCAGTGCAAATAAACGTGGCAGCAAAACAAGAGCATAACTGAAACAACTTCAGAAGAGCTCAAGAAACATTATCCTGGGTATCCACCATGCTGGTAATAAGCATAGCAAGCTGATTAGCTTTGTCCTGTTTGGCACTAAAATCCTCCAACGCTTGTTGTTGCACCAGAAAGCATGCATCTGAATGCTCCAGGGACTTCCGCAGTCCTTCCGCTTCTTGTCGCAGCACAGCTGATCGATGTCTTTCAGCTTGTAGTTGAGACTCAACAAACCGAACTGATTCAGACAGTGAGTTTGAATAGCTTGTGCAAGAGGTAGTGGCCAGTAACTCCAACACTAAACCAAGACAGGATGTGTCACTATCCTGAACCTTATCTGCATTACTTCCTTTACCGTTGCTTAATAAGGCACTCTTCCCCAATATTCTGTCAGCATTCTAAAAGAAGAAACAAGCAGACAAATAACAAGTTTAGCATGTACTAGTATATGAAACTCATTTCGGTGAACCAGTTCATCAGTAAGGTGGACAGGATTAAACTACCAAGTCTTCTATTGCCAAGTACTAGTACATAATAAAAGCATCAAACAAACATATATCTATGTCCTATGGTAGCAATGGAATCTTAAATTAGAACAGTTGTTCTTCAGGTTTAGGCACTTGTTCTACATGAACAGAGTATAGTAAGACACAAGAATATAATACTTAAAAATAGAAAATGAGCTCATAGACCTTACCACATTCTTGGTTCGGGACCAGTATAGAACAAGGCGTTCCTAGTCATCGTCCAGTAAATGTGTCTTAGGAGAACGTACGGGAATTTGATGAGTTTCTTTGCCAGTGAAGTACGTTTTCTTCAGGTAATTCCGATACTGCCACCAAGCATTCTTGAAGATAGCAGAGGTATTAGCACAGGTTACCTCATCCTGAGTTTCCAAATCGGTCCTTCTCTATAGAGAAAAATGGGAAAATTTGCTGTATTATAACCATCATGGAGGTAGGATGTATGGGACGAAGCAAAGTAATTGCCATGAATAACATTACTTACACATAACTCCTGGACAAACACCTGCAACTGGCATTTTCCTTCATCTTTAGTATAATATTTCCAAGATGGGAAGATACACACATACGATTTAACAACATCAAATGTGATAGATGCTAAACTACGACTAGCTGGTTGTGCTTCCTCCACGGGAATAGCCGTGATAGTACTGGCCCTATGGGCACTGGAGCTGTCTTACTAACTGCTCTTGTTTGGGAGCTCTGTGGTGGAGATGGTGCTGTGTCAACAGGAACTGGGTTACTATCGGCTGGTGTTGGGGTTAGATTGGGTGAAGCTGGTTCTCTGTCCATCGTAGTAGGGGTACAATCTGCGAGAGTTTGGGTTATGTGTAGTAGGAGTGGTTCTTGTGCATGTACAACCGGGGTGCTATCTCCACCAAGACGTAACACTGTTTTATTTGAAGACCGTGTTTTTAGTCCGCTAGATACTGGCATCACCCGCTCCAATTCAAATGGCTGATAAACAGGAAACATAGTTGAATGTACAGACATTGTATGAGAGACAGATGCAATAGATAGTGTGGAAAAAAGAGGGCATGAAATAGTTGACATGTATATTGTTTAACTAAAACAGATAGCATGACATAATTTCACATATATGATGTCTATCTAAACTGGATAGCATAGCATAACGTAATTCAAAGATATGATGAATAACTAAACAGGATCGCATGACATAATTCACCTACATGTTATCTAAGTAATCAGGATTGCATCATTTAATTCACATATGTGATTTATATGCTAAACAGAGGACATTCGATATGATGTCTGAACTAAGAACATGGTGTTGAATATTGTGTATATGATGTCTAAACTATGCAATGCAAGACACCGTATGCATGATATGAGCGGTATAACCGTGCCAAGTTAGAGCGCACACCTCAGTGGGGGAATAGGACTGGTCATATGTCTCTAAATCCATCTCTGAGGAGCTATTGGGACCCAACAAGAGATCTGCTTCGACAGGTAGCACTGTCTGCTCTGAAGGCCTTGTTTTCACTCCAGATTTTTCCATCTCCCACCCAAATGGCTGATTCACAGGAAGAGTAGTTTAATGTACAAACATTGTCGACAAATGGAAATGTAATGAAGAAAATGATGGGCAAGATATCATTCAAATATATGATGCCTAGTTAAACAGGATGGCATTGCACATTTCACATATATTATGGCTGGCTAAAAGACATGAGACTGCATAATTCCCATATATGATATAGAAACTAAATAGGTGTCATTACAGAACATGTCTAAACTAAGCAGATGACATATATGATGTTAAAAGTAGGCACTGCAAGGCAACATATGCATGATATGACTAACATCATCATGCCAAGGTAGAGAAAACACCTTGGGGGGTAAATAGGAGTGGTCAGCAGCATCCGAATCCGCCTCAAAACAGATATCTTCCTCTGGATTACAATCTGGAGAGGGGTGGGGAGGGTTTGCCATTGAACCCACCATGGAGCGATGTCTGCATGACATTGTATTGCCGCGCAAAACTCTTTTCTTTTTCTCTACATGTTCAGCATGTCTGTGTACAATACCTGACATGCATATGAAAAAAATATGGTGAGATTATGTAAGGAGAGCATGCAGAAATTTAGAGTGATGGTAACAACCAGTGGATCGATGTTTTTCCATTGAACCAAAATAGCCCTAATGGATCGACGTGCATGTATAGTAATAAGTGATGCAACAAGTGTACAACCTCTTTGCCGTAGCCGTGTCGACCTCAGCATCATTGGGTTGGTCGCTGAAGCAGTTGAGGCAGAGGTGGCTGTCGGAGGTGTGGAGGAAGATCTGAGGAATCTGTAGACGGCGTCTAGGGCACTGCTCTGTTGTGACAGATCGTTCTGTCGTTGGAGCAGCTCCGGTGAGCCGTAAGACGTCAAGGCTGAAGCAGCACAAGACAGGCATCGTTAATCTCAAGTGGGATTCTAATAGCATCTCCAATAGATGATGTAAAATGGATGTAAAATTAACATCACCAAAAATCACCTGACTACAACAGATGAGGTAAAAACTGTTGACTCTGAACTTAACTGTCGAAGCTGAAATTTACTGTGGAATCTGAATGCTACTGTCGAAACTGAACACAATGGTAGTAGAGAGGCACTTGACATGTAGTTTAGGGAGGGCCTACAGTTCATCTTCAACCTGCACCCCCCTGAGCCGCCAGCCACCACCGGCCGAACCGCCGGCCCCAGCGCCGCCTCGCCGCCCCGAAAGACCTCGCCACCGCCGCCCGGGCCAGCCCTCTAGGCCCCCCGCCCTCCACCCTGAACCCTAAGATAGATAGTGGGGTACCTCTCCGGTGAGCCCCCGTCCCCGCTGCGGGAGGTTCTTCCTTAACTCCGGCGAGCCCCCCCAACCCCTGAAAATCGACTTACCCAAAAGTTGATTCAGTCGACTGAAGTGTGGCTTAATCGGAGCAGAGCAACAGCACGAGCGAGGGGGAGAGTAGCAGAAGCAGCTGGGCGAGCGAGCGATTGAGTGAGAGCCGGAGCAGCAGCAGCAGATCCGACTGGTATGGACGCCGCCGCTGAAGGGGCCTCGCACTGGGGGAGAGCCACCATGGAGATGTCGCCCGCGGTGCCGGCTTCAAGGTAGCCGCTCCATGGGGGTGTGGGATGGAGCACCATCGGCGCCGGGAGGTCGAGTTAAGGAGAAGGTGCGATGCGGTGAGTGTACAACCTCTTTGGTGGCGCCGAGTAGGCCTCGGCTTCGTCCGAGGAGTCAGTGAGGATGTTGCGGTTCCTGTGGAGCAGGTTAACGCGGCGCTGTGGGGATGGAGCAGCTGCGATAGACGAGGCGATTGTCGGAGCAACTCCTTGGAGGTGGAGGACGGGGCGGCTGAACCGGCGGGACGGCGAGATGGACGACGGATCCTCATCCGGTGAGGTGGATGAGGGAAGTCGAGCTGTTGCACTGGATGATGTCGTCAGGGAAGAGGCTCCGGCTGGGCAGCGGTGACGTGGCGGGCGGAGGAGGGTGGGGTTTCGCGGCTGGAGTGGAGAGGTTATGGCGGCCTGGGATTTCGAATGGCGAAAAGGGGGCGATGGGAGGGGGTGAAGCATGACTTAGGAACGCGCTTGTCCAAAATGTAGGGTGTGTTACAAAAGTACCCCCCACCGATTTGAACTAGCGGCCCTTTCGGCTCAGGGTTAGAAGGGGGATTTCGCGTGTAGGGATTTGGCAGCTGGAGGGAGTTTTCGCGTGCGTTGTAATTTCGGGATAGCAAGGCGCGGGTTGTGAAGGCACCAGTTTTGGGAGCACGATATCTGAATTTTCGGGATATAACAAGACACGGGTTGAATTTTAGGGACAAGCCTAACGTGTAGTAATATTGTACTTGTACGTACTAAATCAATTCGCACTTCCCTCAACCAAAAAGAAAACGAAAAAATAAAACTATTCACACCACACAAAGAGAGAGTCTTGCCCCGTTTTACTATACAAATGCTATTCAAAGCTACTCCCTCCTTCCATCTATATAGGGCCTAATGCATTTTTCGATGCTAACTTTGACCAAATATTAGAGCAATGATATATGACATGCAACTTACACAAAGCACACCGTTAAATTCGTCTGTGAAAGGTTCTTTCAATGATATAATTTTCACATTGTACATGTCATGTACTATTAATCTTGTCAATAGTCAAAGGCGGTCTTAAAAATCTCATTACGCCCTATATAGATGGAAGGAGGGAGTATGAATCCATGTTATGTCCGATTAATTTTTTTTCGCTTGTTGTATAATGCATGTAACGTACTCATACCAACATTTTAGTGCATTCCAAATGTCTATACTACCGCTGCAATTCAAACTAAATTTGAATTCGATTCTCTATTTCAATAAGAATCTACAATCATGATTGTTGCCAACTTCAACCATCATAGTTTCCTTGCTATCTGCCAGATATAAATCAGACGGCCTATAATGTAGGATGGCAGGCACACCATCATCAACAACTCCGTTTTTTTATAAGAGTAGAGATAAAACATATTAAATGTAGTATACCATGTTCATAACCACACCATGTGTATCACCTATATATATATTCACACATCCGTCGGTTTGAAACACTATGATAAATTCTTCAAATATCCGAATTCGCTTTTTATAATGAAGTATATATGATCTCTATTCGTCTTTTACACCCACACAACCCTCTTATCTTTGTAGCTAGCGCTAACTTTCCCTTGTGCATGCACATGCCCGCATCCCTCTCACCCTCCCTCAACATTCTCTAGCTCCATCGCACAAATTCGTCTTTTCACTTTAGGTCGTTCACCCATGGTGTGTGTAGGCCCCCCAGCTCCTTCTCTACGGCACACGCCGATCGATATGCCTCTCTAGCCAGGTGTGCCTAGCACAAACACAAGCTTCCCCTCTTCTCTTGTCACCGTCCATGCCTCACTCCCACCACTCTTTTCATCATTCTCATACTCGCACACTCCTCCCCCTTGATATAGTATGCCTCTCGTACCACCTCCTACATGCATCCCTCTCTCTCTATCCTTATCCTCGTGCCTCATTTGCTTCTAACACACACATGCATGTATACCGATCGATCTCCCAACATATACCTAGATCGACTTTAACTACCCCCATCAATCGACGTACCTCACAAGTTATGTCTCTCCTTTATCTTATAAAGGGTGATTGATCTTCCTATGTAGTTACGTCTGCTTACCACAGCCACATCGTCCCCCCTCATCATTCGTGCATGCCTCCTGACCCGTCTCTCACACGCACGTGCACAGACAACAAGCATCCATTTCCTCTCTTATTGATATTGCGGGCGTGCCCTCCGTTTGTCTAGCAAGCCTATCCCACCATTGGTTAGAAGCAACTCCACTACCACCCCCTCCAACACTCTAGCTCTGTCTCTCTCCCAACCTTATTCATCTCCTGCACATATGCATGGATGTCGATCGATCTCCCTTAATACATGAGGCAGATCAATCTCCTTAATACATGAGGTAGGCCTCTCTCCTCCTCCACACATATACCAGCCATTGTACCTCTATAGTTAATTGGGCCTCCCTCTTCCCCCACCACACACCGATAGTCGAGCGCTGCAGGTAGGTATCCATGCCACAGAGACAAACTGCACATATCCCATCTCACATTCCAGTAGGCCAGCCACTCTATATCTTTGACGTGGGCACACACAAATTCGATGGCACTCTTTATCGATCGCACGCGCGCGCGCGCACACACACACATCATCCCTCTCTTCGATTCTATGGACACCTCAAGCGGATGATACCTCCACTCTCTTCTCGTGGATTGCCCCCTCTATATATATGTTATATCCAGGACTCTATTTCACACACATTGCATATGTTAATTTTTTTGATTGACCCCCCCCCCAAAATCTCTCAAGAACCCACACACTATATCTCTCTAGGTTTGTATCTCTCTTACACAACCCCACGTAGGTGGTGTACGTATACAAGAAGAGAATAGGTGCACCGTGCACATACTCACGCTTCGTGCCCAGCCACACCCGCGCGGGTACACGGTGGAGCTCATTTCTCCGCAGAAGCTGAATTTGTTTTTGAAACATCAAGTGGCTAGAGACTCGAAACTTATTTGCCCATTAGTGACTTGTCAAGGCGGTGGATTTTAGTTTGTACGATAATGTTGCATCCACCTTGTCGGGGAAACTGATCCACGAACACCTATGGGGCCGGCGGACCGGGCCCCTTTCGGTTCGGCGAGGGGCGGAGGTCGCACGAAGAGCAGATCGAGGTGAGGCACACGAGCAGTTTACCCAGCTTCGGAGCTCTCCGGAGAGATAACACTCCTACTGCTGCTTGTCTAGTTATATTATCTGGTGTTCTTGCTCTCGAGCGAGAGAGTGTGATGTTTTCTGGGCTACGAATGAATCGAAGCAAACTGTCCGAACCTCCGAACCCCCTCTACGTTGCACATGGGCCTCCTTTTATATGCTAAAGGGGTCACCGACAGGTGGCAACGCAGAGGAGGGTAAAAACGTAAAAAGCGAGGTAGTTGATACAGTTGCTTGTACAGTGCACCCTACCTAACCCTGACGGCCGGGGACAAGGGCATTAAATGCCCGTCTGAGTCGCCCGAACAGTGCACAAAAGGACCGTTAGGGGCGCCACCGTTTGCCACGATGGCGATCTTGTCAGCTTCGCATGCCAATGCGCACCGCTGGCTGCACAGCCTCCCGCCACGCGCGCCCGGAGAGGCCCCCAGAGCGACACGTTGGTGGATGCGCTGGAGCGTGGGTGCAGAGTGGCCGCCTGCCGCGGCAAGCGCCTTGCCGCTGTTGTTATCTCGCCGGGTCCAGAAGCTCGTCGCTCACCGGGCCTCGGGGTACCTTATTTAGTCTTCCCGGCAAGCTCCTCTTGCCGGGGCCTTGTTGCCTTGCCGGAGCGCGTGGCGCGTCGCGGCAAGTTCCTTGGAGCGCCTTGGTTGGCCTTCCCGGCAAGCTCCTCTTGCCGGGGTCTTGTCTCCTTAGCTTAAATACTTTGTTCTTGGATGGCTCCAAGGGAACCTTGGGGGATCTTGGCGTTCGCCCGGCAAGCCTTTGCCGCGGGGTGCTGCAACTACCCGTGCACAAGTTCGGGGTACTAGGGTACCCCTATTCTAGTACACCGACAGGAGCCCCCGGGCCTGGGCCAGACACGGTGCCGAGCGCTGTTGGGCCAGGCCCAAGACAGGGCACGGGCACAGGCGGGCTGGGCCACGCCAAATCTTGCTCCGTATCCACCGCGCTCTTCATAACGGCACGCGTTGAATGCGGCATCGTGGGAGAGATCGTGGGTGGTTGTTTATTTGGAAGGCCGAAACGTCCGCCCCGTCCTTCTTTATAAGCAGAGGAAACAGAGGCAGTTCGTTCCCCCTCGCTGGTTGCTGCTACTCCTTCTTCACAAACTCCGCCGCTCCCCCCCTCTTCTCGTAGCCGAGAGAGCAGCGCTCCGCCCCCCCCATTGCCACCAGCATCACCATGCCGTCGACCTTCCCCACCACCTCCGCCATGGCCCCGAAAGCCGACAAGGGAAAGGGTGTGAAGTCGGCCGAGGCGCAGCGGCTCACGGCGCTGCGGAAGGAGCGGGCGATCTTCACCCCCCAGCTCGGCGTGCAGGAGCTGAGGGAGTACTTCTACCTCTTTTGGGCGACGGAGACGCGTGCGCATCCGCGCACGAGGGTACTCCCGGCCGCTGCCTCGGAGTTGGCTCCAAATGGGTACCCGTTCTTCCTGCTATTCTTCTATTGCGGGCTCTGCCCGCCCTTCTCGGAGTTCTTCTGTGATATTATGAACACATATGGCTTCCGCCTCCTTGACTTCACCCCCAACGCTGTCCTGACCATGGCAGTTTTCGCACATTTGTGCGAAAACTTTGTCGGAGTCCACCCTAGTGTAGCCCTTTTCCGCCACTACTTCATACCTCGGGTAGAGAGAGGAGAGCCGCTTGCCGGAGGGATTGCTTGGATCTCGAGAGTCGGCAAGAAGGAGGCGTACTTGGAGGGTGAGCTCCGCAGCAAGTGGGAGGAGTGGAGAGCGGAGTGGTGCTGGATTGTCGAGGAGAATCCGCAGCCCTTCACCGCCGTGCGCCAAACTCCAATAGTGCGCGGCAATGACTGGAGCAATGTGGCCCCGGAAGACGAGAGGCTGAAGATCGCCATCACTAGGATTCTTCGCCTCAGGCTTGCCGGGCTCACCGTAGGTGCTGTCGGGGCAGATTTCCTCCGCCGCCGCATTGCCCCCCTGCAGGAGAGGGGGAGGCCCGCCTGGGAATTCAAGAATTCGGCGGACATCATGATGCTGCGGCCGGGCCTCAACTACAACTTCACCGTCTTGGAGTTGGACGCAATGCTCTTGGAATTATTCAAACGCGACCCCCAGCACCCATTCACACTGCCGAGGGGCGTAGTTCCTTTGTGCAACAACTCTTCGCTTGACCGGATCCGCGCCATGATGCCGTTTGCGATTCACACGGCATCGTCCCAACTTGGCAAGAGCCTGCGGATGACATTGTGCGAGCGTTCTTTGACACCTTGGAGGAAGTGCCGGTCCACGCTGACGAGCAGAAGAGCCTCACCCGTGACACCACCGATGAGGAGCTGCAGCTCATCGCCACTAGGGCGGAAGAGGCTGCGGCCGCAGCTGCTGCGGGCGTGTTTGGGTTCACTGTGGAGGAGGCGGAGGCTGCGGAGGCGGCAAACCTTGCCGAAAGCGCGGAGTTCATGGGCGAGGAGCAGCCTGCCGGTTCCGAAGCCGAGCCGAGCGAGGCCGGCGAGGAGGAGGCCGAGCCTTCAGAGAACTTGCCGCAGGCGGAGCCCCCGGCCCCGCCAAGGAGGCGCCTTCGCAGGGCCGGGGACGCAGCGGGGCGGCAGCCGGCTCCACAGCCACCGAGCCGCGCGACGCGCTCTACCGCGGCAAGCAATGTTGCTGCGGGAGCGCCTCACGCAACAGCGGCAACTGGAGCGGGATCTTCCCGGGCCACTGCCCCCGCCAAGTGGGCAAGGGATCCTACTCCACCTCGCCGCACCGGAGGAGGGCCGGACTTCGATCTTTCCGCGCTCAGCTCCGACGAGGAGGAAGAAGAATGAGTTTCTTTGGTGCTCTTATAATCCTTCAATCTTGCTGTTTATATCTTGTATCTGACTTGCTCCAATCTGGACTCCTTCCTTTTCAGAACACTGGCCCAGAGAGCGGCGAAGAGGGCCAAGGCCGCGGTGATCGTCATCGAGGATGACCCCATCGTGTCAGCAGGAGGTGGGCCCGAGACCACCTTGACGGACCCGGCAATTACCCCTCAGAGCAGCCCCCAGCGCAGCCCCCAGCGTAAGTTCATAGTTTAGCCTTCTGCTGTCGGCCGCGCTTGAGTGCTTTTTCCTTGGTTGATATCTTGTTTGTTGTCTTGTGCAGGAGCAGAGCAGCCTCATCAGGAGCGCCCGGAGGCTGGTCCCGAAGTGCCACCTGCTTCGACTGCGCCGCCAAAGGAGGAGTCCCCGGCAAGGGAGCGCTCTCCGGCAAGGGGGGACTCTCCGGCAAGGGACGGCATTGTTGATCCTGTGGCGACCGAGGCCGCAACTAAAGATCTTGGCGCAGGTAATCCACTTGCCCAGAAACTTTCCCTTGGGTTCTGCTTCTTCCGTTTTTCCTTTCTTGGATTTTCGACTGATTTTCCTCCCTTCTTCGTTCTTCTGACCCATCTACAGCTGACCAATGGAGACAGAGGGCGCCGGCGAGGAAGGTGCCGTTGCTGATGAGACCGCCGGTGAGGAGGCCGCCGGGGCTGCTGCTGCGGAAGCCGGCGAGGGGTCGGGCGATCGCACTGATGACCCTGAGGCCGTAGGAGCGCCGGACGCTGCGCCGACCGCCGAACCCTCTGCCGCTTCTGCGGAGCCGGGCTCCGAGGAGCCCCAGCCCGGTGCCTACTTGAAGGCCGGTGACAATATCTTCATCAAGCTACCCTGGGCGTCGAGCTCCAGGGCACCGGTCGAGGGGGAGACTTTTGACGGGGAGGTGCTCGCCTCTGCTGGACTGTCATTGGTTGACGCGCCCAGCAGCAGCAGTGGCGAGCCTGAGGAGGAGCAGCTGCTGCAGAAGCTGCTGTCACTCTACCGCACCCGGCAAGCCAAGCTGGCTTCCCGGGAAGCGCTTGTCGCGAAGGCGGGAGTTGACATGGAAAAGCGCGCGGAGGAGCTCCGGGGCCAAAATCAAGAAGCTCTCCGGTCCCTGGCACAGGAGCGGGAGCGAGTCGACGAGGAGCGCACGGCCTTTCTTCTCGAGAAGGACGAGGCTGAGGAGGAACAAAGGTTGGCTGCCGAGAAGCAGTCCGCGCGGGAAGGTGAACTAGTGCAGCGGAAGGCCAACCTCGACAGCTACGAGGAAGAGCTCGCCTAGCGTGAGCGAGCACTTGGCGGGGCGCTCAAGGAGGCAAAGGACGCCGCGACAACTGCAGAGGCCGCCAAGAAAGAGCTAGAGGAGAAGGTGGCGTAGCTGGAGGCCGACATTGGGAAGAGCGGCGAGGAGCTTGCCGCGCTCAAGCGTGAGCGTGAGAAGGATGCTGCCGCCCACGGTGAGCTGCAAGGCCTTGTTGCTGAGAGGGGCAAGGAGCTCAGCGCCGCCAAGGATTTCGAAGCAGACCTGGAGCTGAAGCTGGCCACGCTGACGCAGACGCTGGAGGCCGCCAAGGAGCGGGAGAAGACCTTGTCGGAGAAGGTCAAGGCTGACGCGGCGCTGCTGGAGAGCATTGCAGTTACCCAGAACTCGTTTAGAGACACAGTGGAGCACTGGACCGAGGGTCTGGTGAACATTGCCGCAGTCATCAACGAGGAGCTGGCGCAGCTGGGGATGGAGGACTTTGGGTATCCTTCCGACGAGAGTCTTCAACGCAGCGCCAAGCTCAGCCTATTCTTCAAGGGCGTGGCGACGGCACTCCAGCGGCTCCGGGAGAGGATCCCGAAGCAGCTGGCCGACGAGTCGCGCAAAATCTGCGCCGGGGTTCTCCAAAAGGTGCTGATGAAGGTAGCCTTCCGCAATCCAGGCCTCAGCTTCACCAACGTCCTCAGGTCCTTGCCGCCTAACGCCGATCTGGATGCACTCAAGGCCCTTGTCGCACCCATTGTGGACAAGGTGAGCGAGATTAAGAGAGTCGAGGGCGAACGCGTAGATTAGGCCGCCCATTTCTTCTTTTCCCTTGTCGCTGCTAATCATGTTATGAAAACAGTCTGTTAGAGCTACGGCAAGTTATCTTGTAATATAACTTTATTTCTGTTATCAATTGCTATGTTATTTCCTCTACTAGATTCCTTCCTTTGTATGTTATTACTCTACGCTTCTAGGGAACTTGTCGGCGCAGACGCCCGAGCCGCGAGCGCTGAGTGCAGAACTTCAGCAGCCTGCTGGCGGCGCTGCTTCCGACAAGAAACCTTGTCGCGACTAGATGCAGCACGCTTAAGCTGTTGAGCGGACTCGAAACAAAGTAAGGGCGCAACTAGCCACGAGTTGGTTCCTCCGCGCACAGGTTTTCCATACAAAGCAGGGTTGTTCGAGGAAGATAACTCAAAAATTTAAAAAGTGATTGCTCAAACTTTGGCAACTTAGCTTTTCTGTCATTTGCTTCCCGGTAAGGCAAGTCTTTGCTTGAACGACGCCTGGATCTTTGCTTGAACGACGCCTGGCCCATACCACAATCTTCTCCTTATCCCCCGGCAAACTTGTGTGTGAGGGAACCTTCTTTTCCTTTAAAAGAAAAAGAAAGAAGAGAACATAATAATATGGAGCTCTTCGGCTCGTTACTGCTTACCGGATGTAGGTGCTGCACAAAGTGTCAGATAATCGCATGCAAGAAAGGAACTAACGCATGAAATGGACAAGTTGTGCGGAGCACATGGGGTTTTACTTATGCACGGGATCTGCGCCCGGCTTTGTACAAAGGATTTCATGCAACAGCGGCAAGACTTGTACAAAAGGTGGTTGCCGGAACGGGTTCCGGCAACCGCGCCTTATGGGAAAAACTTACGAAGATGTTCTATGTTCCAGGAGTTGCTCACCGGAATGCCATCTTCGGTCTCAAGGCGGACAACGCCAGGCCTTTTGACTCGTCTCACCCGATAAGGGCCTTCCCACTTCGGCGTCAACTTGTTGGAATTCTTGGCGGACTGAACGTACCAAAGAACAAGGTCGCCTTCCTCGAAGCTTCTGGCTTTAACTTTGCGGCTATGATAGCGGCGCAAAGCTTGCTGGTATCGAGCAGCTCATACAGCAGCTTGAAGACGATCTTCCTCAAGGAGCAGCGCGTCGTCTTGCCGCAGCTGTTCTTGCTCAAGCTCATCGTAAGCGAGCACTCGAGGTGATCCATATACGAGTTCCGTGGGAAGAACTGCCTCTGCTCCATAGACTAGAGCGAAAGGTGTCTGGCCAGTGGCTCGATTTGGCGTCGTTCTGATCGACCAAAGAACCACCGGCAGCTCCTCGATCCAGTTTTTTCCGCACCTATGCAGCCTGTCGAAAGTTCTGGTCTTGAGCCCGCGCAGCACTTCAGCATTTGCCCTCTCTGCTTGACCGTTGCTTCTTGGATGAGCAACAGAAGCGAAGCAAACCTTGGCGCCAAGGTCTTGGACGTACTGCATGAAGGTGCGGCTCGTGAATTGCGTGCCGTTGTCGGTGATGATCCTGTTAGGGATCCCGAAACAGCAAACAATTGACCTGAAGAACTTGACTGCTGACTGTGTTGTCACCTTCCTCACTGGCTGCACTTCCGGCCACTTTGTGAACTTGTCGATTGCGACGTACAAGTACTCAAAGCCCCCGACAGCTCGGGGGAAAGGGCCGAGGATATCGAGCCCCCAGACCGAAAATGGCCAGGATAAAGGGATCGTCTGGAGAGCTTGAGCTGGCTGGTGTATCTGTTTGGAGTGGAACTGGCACGCTTCACACTTGGTTACTTGTGCAGTTGCATCCTGGAGGCTGTCGGCCAAAAGAAACCTTGCCGGAAAGCTTTGCCGGCAAGTGCTCTTGCGCCAATGTGGTGGCCACATATGCCTCCATGTATCTATGCCAATAGCTTTTGTCCATCTTCCTGGCGAATACACTTCAATTTCACGCCGTTGAGTCTTCTTCTGTACAGTAAGCTATCGACAAACTGGTACATACTTGACTGCCGGGCTACTCTTTCTGCTTCTTCTTGTTCTTCGGGAAGTTCTCCTGTCTGAAGGAAGTGGACAATCTGCTGTGCCCATGCTGGAGCTTGTGGCTCGACAACAAGGACTAAATGCACATCTTCTGCTGTGGGAACATCCGCTTCCATGGCAAGGACTTGTGGTCCTGCCGAAGCTTGATGTTCCCCGGCAAGCTTGCCGGAGCAAAACTTGTCGGGAGCGTCTGCTTCAACGGAACAAACCATAAGGTTTGCCGGAGCAGACTGCCCCTCAGCATCCTTGGTGTTGATCTTGGGGACTTTCTTGGCGGCGGCTTCGGGGAGCTCTGCCGGAAAGTAGTCGCCGGAAACCAACTTCCTCTTCTTGCTTTGTCCAGTTGAGGGCGTTACGGATGGTTGAGTCAACTTAAGCACAAAGATCCCTGGTTCCACAGGTAACTTTAGTGCGGCGCACTTTGACAGGCCATCAGCAATATCATTCTGAGCTCTTGGGATATGCTCCATTTGTAGGCCGTCAAAGTGCTCTTCTAGCTTCCTCACTTCATCAACATACGCTTCCATCAACGGACTCTGGTAGCTCTTGTTCACTTGTCGGACGACAAGCTGTGAGTCACCCCTGACAATGAGTTTCTTGATCCCAAGGTCTGCTGCGATTCTGAGACCGGCAAGCAATCCTTCATACTCTGCAGTATTGTTGGTTGCCTGCTCTTTGGGAAAGTGCATCTGGACTACGTACTTGAGGTGCTCTCCGGTGGGTGCGACAAACAGCACGCCTGCACCGGCGCCTTGCAACGAGAAGGCACCATCAAAGTACATCAGCCACTCTTTGCTTGCCTCTTTGACGGGGATGCTTGTTTCTGAAATTTCTTCATCTGGGGTTGGCGTCCACTCTGCTATGAACTCTACCAATGCTCTGCTTTGGATAGATGAACTGCTCTCAAACTTGAGGCCAAAGCTTGACAGTTCCAGCGCCCACTCGACAATCCTGCCCGTTGCTTCTGGATTTTGCAGTATCCTCTTCAGCGGAAAGCGAGTGACGACTGTGATCTCATGTGCTTGGAAGTAATGGCGCAGCTTTCTCGAGGCCATGAGGAGGCCGAAAAGCAACTTCTGCACACCAGGGTACCTTGATCTAGCCCCCTGCAGAAGAGAACTGACAAAGTAAACTGGGCGCTGCACCATTCTCCTTGGCATCTTATCATGTTCCTGCGCAAACCCATGTTTGTCGGGACCAGAGCTTGTCGACGAAGCCCCCTGCTTGTCGCTGGATGGATCTGCCGTGGTTGCTGGCTCATCATCCGCCTCCCTCTCCGCCACTAACGCAGCACTAACCACTTGATTGGTTGCCGCTATATACAGCAGCAACTTCTCTTGCGGCTTAGGTGCGACAAGCGTTGGAGTGGAGGACAGGTATCTCTTCAAGTCCTGCAGCGCAGCCTCCGCTTCCGGAGTCCATTTCATTGGACCTGCCTTTTTCAAAATTTTGAAAAATGGCAGGGCGCGCTCGGCAGATCTAGAGATAAACCTACTGAGAGCAGCCACGCAACCGGCAAGCCTTCATACATCCTTGACGTGCTTTGGTGCATCGATCTGCTCAATGGCTTTGATCTTGTCGGGATTGGCTTCAATTCCCCGCTGAGACACGAAGAACCCGAGAAGCTTGCCGGAAGGGACTCCAAACACGCACTTCTCGGGGTTAAGCTTGAGGTTGATCTTGCGCAGGTTTGCAAATGTTTCGTCTAAATCTTGAATCAGGGTCGCCTTGTTCTTGCTCTTGACCACTATGTCATCCATGTAAGCTTCCACATTTCTGTGTATTTGCGGCTCAAAAGCATGGTGGACTACCCTTGCAAATGTTGAACCAGCATTCTTCAAACCGAAAGGCATCCGTACGAAGCAGTACATGCCACACAGGGTGATAAATGCGGTTTTCTCTTCATCTTCTTCTGCCATGAAGATCTGATGGTATCCTGAGTATGCATCAAGAAATGAAAGCAAATCACATCCGGCTGTGGAGTCAACAATCTGGTCAATACGCGGCAAGGGAAATGGGTCTTTGGGACAAGCTTTATTAACATCAGTGAAGTCAATACAAAGTCTCCATTTCCCGTTAGCTTTGCGCACAACAACAGGATTGGCCAACCACGTGGGATGGAGTACTCCTCTGACAAGGCCTGCTACTTCCAACTTCTTGATTTCTTCTGCGATGAATTCTTGGCGCTCTACTGCCTGCTTCCTGACTCTCTGCTTGACGGGCCGCGCATGAGGACAGACGGCAAGGTGGTGCTCAATCACTTTCCTGGGAACACCGGGGATATCAGACGGTTGCCACGCAAACACGTCGACATTCGCTCGCAGGAAAGCAACGAGCGCGCTTTCCTATTTGGGGTCAAGAGTGGCGCTGATGGTGAAGGTACCACCAGTGCCATCCTCCTTGGCGGACACCTTCTTAGTCTCAGGTGGAGCTGCCATTGCCTTCTTACACTTGCCGGTGGAGCTCGATGGTGCGTCCTCGACGGTAGCGCAGCACTCCGAAGAGGTGCGCTTGCCGGAGTGGGCATCAGAGCTCTTGCCGGACTTGGTCTTCTTCTTCCCCCCGGGAGCTTCAGCGGCAAGTGTCCTGCGTTCTGCTGCGGCTGCTGCTTCCCGGTAGATCTTGTCGGCACAGATAAGAGCATCCTTCTTGTCGCCAGGGACAAAGATGACACTTATTGGGCCTGGCATTTTCAGTATGTTGTACGCATAGTGAGAGGCTGCCATGAACTTGGCGAGTGCCGGTCGGCCAAGGATTCCATTGTAAGGCAATGGGAAGTCGGCAACGTCAAACGTGACCTTCTCGGTCCTGAAGTTTAGATCGCTGCCAAATGTTACCGGCAACGTGATCTTTCCCTTTGGCTTGCTCCTTCCCGGGTTGATTCCTTGAAATGTGCCGGTCTCTTCGAGCTCGCTGTCAGGGATCTGGAATTTCTGGAGCACCGCGGAGGAGATCAGGTTCAAGCCGGCCCCGCCGTCAACTAGCATCTTAGTGACCTTGAGGTTGCGGATTGTTGGTGAAACCAACATCGGCAAGCACCCGACCGCAGTTATGCGATCCGGGTGGTCCTCAATATCAAAGATGATAGGCGTGCCGGACCATTTCAGAGGCTTGCGTGACTCGACGGGTGGTTCTGCTGCATTAACTTCCCGCACCCACTGCTTGAGCTGGTGGTGCGAGGCATGCAGAGAAGCACCACCGTCAACGCACAGGACCTCTGTGGCTTTCTGGAACTCCTGCTCATCAGTCTCCTCATCATCCATATCTTCATCTTCGTTATCATCTTCATCCTTGTCGCGGCCACTGGGAGGTCTATCTCCTTGCCGCTGCTTGGCCTTGCCGCGGCGTCCTCCTCGGCCGGGACGTTTCTTGCCGGATCCACCAGCTCCTTCCTGGGCCTTCTCTTTGTCGCGCCGCTCGTATTCAACTTTCTGTTGCTCAACAAGCTGCTCGACTCTCTTACAGTTCTGAAGATCATGGCCCTTGGTGCGGTGAATCTTGCAATACTGCTTGTTGGTGCCATCCTACTTGTCGGCGACCGCCACCTCCGCGGCAACCTCCTTGCCGGAGTCACCAGCTTTGGCTTCCTTGGCGCCACCACCGTTGCCGGACTGGTCAACAACTAGCACTTCTTTGCCTTTCCTCCTTCTGTTGTTCCGCCGCCGGTTTTTCCTTGTCGGGGCAGCATCTTCACTGTCAGATCCTCCCGCTCCTATATTTTCTCCGGGGAGTCTCCTCCCTTCCTCAGCACACGCACACTTGTCGGCCAGTGCATATAATTCACTGACGTCCCTGATCTTGCACATCGCCATTTCCTCCCGCATCCTGCGGTTCCGCACGTTCTGATGGAACGCGCTGATCACCGCGGCAGGGTGGACGTCTGGGATGTTGTGCTGCACACTACTGAATCTCTGAATGTACTTGCGCAGGGGCTCTCCTTCCTTCTAGGCGAGCAGATGAAGATCACTCTCCTGGCCATGAGGCTTGTGTCCGCCTGTAAAGGCGCCGACAAACTGATGGCACAGATCAGCCCAAGAGGATATGGAGTTGTCCGGTAAGTGCATGAGCCAGGATCTGACGTTGGGCTTGAGCACCAGCGGGAAGTAGTTGGCAAGGATCTTGTCATCCCGTCCCCCGGCAGCCTGCACCGCAATGGTGTAGATGCTGAGGAACTCTGACGGATGCGTCTTGCCGTCATACTTCTCCCGTACGTCTGGCTTGAAGTTCTTTGTGCTGGGCCACTGGACTTGCCGCAGCTCATGAGTGAACGCAGGACAACCTACCGCGTACGGCAGATCGCCTGGTTCCCCTGGCGCATGCATGTCAGCAGAGGGCCCAGCGCGCTTGTCGGATTGACGTCGCGCTTCTCTTTGGCGCTCGATGCGGGTTCGAGCGTCTTCTTGTTGTCGATCATGAAGAACTTGGCGCTGATCGCGACGAGCTCGTGGATCCGATGATGCAGTGGAGTCGCTGTCGAGGTGGATCCGGCGAGTCGGCGATCTTGGCCTTCGGGGCGGTGATTGCATGGTAGTTGCACCTCCGCCCGTTTCGTCGCCACCGGCTCGCGTCCGGCGGCCCTGCCGCGGCGGCGACGCGCTCGTCTGCCGTGGAGTGTCGCCGTTGGCGTAGCCGATGAGACTCTGAATGGTGGTCCTCCATTCGTCGATCTTGTCCGACGTCGGAGGGTAATCTAGGAGAAGTTGAACTTGTGCCAAAGCTTCTGCTGGAGTGGTGGGTAGTAGTGGCGGACGGCGCGAGGAGCGGGACGTGCTCGAACTTCTAACTATGTTAGAAGGAGCAGTATCCCGTCCAGGCGACCGTGCCCCACTCGTGCCAGCACGCTAGCGTGCATGCTGGTCTTGAGCGCCCCGAGATCCACCAGCTTGGTCTTGGGCTATCATGCATATGGCACTGCTAGTGCCATGACGCTGTTGATCTTGCGCCTCCTGAGAGTGGCGTGGAACATGTACAGTCGCCGAGGTTTGTGCAGCCTTGTTCTTGGACCTGGCGGCATCATGAGTTCCTCGTCGACATCCTTTCTTCCGCCGGCGTCCATCCCACCACTCGTTTGCTCCAACGGTGGCGGAAGTGACATGGATGGAGCGGCTGCCGCCGAAGTCTTCTTCTTCAGTGGCATGTTGATGAAGGGAATAAAGATCTAGCTTGTGTGAACGCCGGATCTGGTTCACAAAATCTCAACACCCCCCTACCTGGCGCGCCAAAGATGTCGGGGAAACTGATCAACGAACACCTATGGGGCCGGTGGACCGGCGGGGGGCGGAGGTCGCACGAAGAGCAGATCGAGGCGAGGCACACGAGCAATTTACCCAGCTTCGGAGCTCTCCGGAGAGATAACACTCCTATTGTGTAACGCCCTGAGACCGACGCTCCAGAAGACTTCCAGCTACTCTGAGTTTCGTCGTGTGATTTATTTGTTTGATGCATTCATCTTTGCATCATGTGCATTGCATCATGTCATCATGCCATCATCTCATAAATCTTTTGCATCTCAACTAAATAAATTGCATGGATCTTCGGTCCATTTAAATCGAGGGATATTCACATGGTGATTTCTCTTTATTACATATCCTCCCAATATTTTAGGGAGCTACAATAAATATTCCATTCGTATGGAATCATCCCAAACAAACTGGCATTTAAAACCACTCTCGTTTCCGAATATTCTAACCTTGATCTTTCTCCAATTTGCTCCGGTTCAAGCTGTCATGCTTTGAAATATGTCAAAGTAGATCCATGTCAGTTTTGAGCTCAACTTGTATTTATTTGCCTTACCAAATAAATATATCTACATTTCCTTTTTTATATAAAAGGAAATAACCCGTTTCTTTTCCTTTTAAAACCAATCAGGCCCCTGGCCATTTTCCTCCCCACCGGACTGGCCCAGCCAGCTTTGCAGCCCAACTGGCCGGTTTGGCCCACCTAATCCTCGGCCCAGCTCCCTAACCCTAGCCCGAGCGCATCTCTCTCCCTCTCGTTCCCTCTGCCCGCCGCCGCGCACACACACACCGCATCGCCAGGGAGACCCAGCGCTCGATCCCCTCGCCTCCCTCCTCTCGCTCTCTCCCTGATCCCCAGCGCGCGATCCCCCTCCTCACGCTCGTCTTCTCCCTTCTCCTCGCTCCCTCTTCATCCCGCAGCGCCCCACAGCCGAAGCCCCACTTCGCCCGCCTCCTCGTCTATCAGCCGCCACCGCGGCGCGAGCCCCGCCTGCCGGATCCCCGAGCAGCCACCAGGCCGGAGCCCCGTCGCCACCCGCCGCCGTTGGCGACCACCAGGAGGGCCACCCGGTGCGCGACGCCTCCCCTTGGCTTCCTCGTCCTCGCCTCGTACCCCGCCACGACGGAGCTGCTCCCTCCACCTCGCGCCTGGTCTCCATGGCGTCCCCATTGCCCGAGCGCCCGAGGAGAGGAGCTCCTCGAGCACCCGTGCCCGCAGCCATCATCCTCCTGCGCCTCAAGTCCCGCGTCGCCAAGCCGTCTCCCTGCCCTCGAATCCGTCCAGTTCTGCCGTCCACCGTGGCCGTGGAGCTCGTCGGCGTCGTCCTCGTGCCGTCCAGCCCCGGCGACCCCTCCTGGACCTGCTGCTGCCGCCAAGTCCCGCCTGCCGGAGTCCCTGCACCGGCGCCGAGGCCCAGCGAGCCCCTGCTTGCTGCTCCGACTCCCTGCCCGAGCTTCGTTTTTCATCATGGACGTGGGGGAGCTGCTGAACCTCGCCATGGTTCTGTCCTTGGATTCGTTAAGACCGCCAAGACCCATACCTGGATCGTCAAGTTCGACTATACGAAACCGCCAAGTACCACTACGATTGCGGACGCCAAGACCGGACCAACAAGTACCCCGATGACCGTCGAGACCGCCAAGTTCCACTATCGCCGACATGTACGACTACACCACGGTCACACGTGAACGACTACCGTTGCCGAGACCGCAAGTACCACGACTAACATGTACGGCTACACGACGACCCGCCAAGACCCTGAACAACTACCGCCGCCGTCGTGTACCACTACTTCCACTACCGTCGCCACGTGAACAACTACTTCCGACGACGTCCCATGAACGCCTACTTCCTCTACACCGCTCCGAATGCGAACCGTCTCGTTTGAACGCTTCGAAGGTATAACCCGAAACGACCGCCGTGGATCGAATGCACGTTGTATGAGATGCCCGTGTTTGCACCATGTCCGAATTGTCATTGCAAGTTCCTCCTCGTTTCCATGCCACAATCCCGTGGGAACCCGGTAGCCGGGAGCACCCCACCATCTTGCATGACTCGCTCACGCTCACTTCCTTTTGTACCGGTATCTCCGTGAGCTACCGGAACCGATATGTTGCCGTGGCATCATTTTCGAATATGTTGCCGTGGCACCATTTTTGTTTCTCCGCCGTGGTACCTTTTTCCTTCCGCCATGGCGACTAATGCTTCTTATCATGCTCATGTCAACATTTTCATAAAAATTGCATAAAACTTGCATATGTCATCCGCATCATGATAACAACAATTAAAATGTTTAAAATTGTTGTTTGCTTTAAATTGCTAAATAACATGGGGATTTTCCGGAATTGTTGTTTGTTGTTTCCGGCCTCATTTAAACTTGCCTAGATAGGTAGTTTTCTTTTGCTTCACCCTCTTGCCATGTTTAACAACACTTAATATTGTTGGGTACATAACGAGAGATAACTAAATAATTGATGTGGTGTTTCGTCAACATGCACCTCATTGCATATTGAGCTCCACTTAACTTGTAGTATTGTTTGTTGCACTTTGCCATGCCATGCCTCATTAAACCGGACATGCATCATACTTGTTTGTGCATCATGACTTGTTTATGCTTGTGTGTTTACTATGTTGTTTGTTCCTTTCCGGGTTGCTTCTCACGTTAGCTTCGGTTTCGTTCCGGAGTTGTGAGGATTCGTTCGTCTACGGCCGTTTGTCTTCTTCTTGGATTCGTTCTTCTTCCTTGCGGGATTTCAGGCAAGATGATCATACCCTCGAAATCACTACTATCTTTGCTATGCTAGTTTGCTCGCTCTTTTGCTATGCCAATGCTACGATGCCTACCATTTGCTTGTCAGCCTCCCAAATTGCCATGTCAAACCTCTAACCCACCATGTCCTAGCAAACCGTTGATTGGCTATGTTACCGCTTTGCTCAGCCCCTCTTATAGCGTTGTTAGTTGCAGGTGAAGATTGAAGTTTGTTCCTTGTTGGAACACGGAGATGTTGTTCCTTGTTGGAACATGTTTACTTGTTGGGATATCACAATATATCTTATTTAATTAATGCATCTATATACTTGGTAAAGGGTGGAAGGCTCGGCCTTATGCCTGGTGTTTTGTTCCACTCTTGCCGCCCTAGTTTCCGTCATATCGGTGTTATGTTCCCGGATTTTGCGTTCCTTACGCGGTTGGGCTATTATGGGAACCCCTTGACAGTTCGCCTTAAGTAAAGCTCTTCCAGCAATGCCCAACATTGGTTTTACCATTCGCCACCTAGCCTCTTTTTCCCTTGGGTTTCGCGGACTCAAGGGTCATCATTATTTTACCCCCCCCCCCCCTGAGCCAGTGCTCCTCTGAGTGTTGGTCCGAACTGAGCTGCCTGCGGGGCCACCTCGGGGAAACTTGAGGGTTGGTTTTACTCGTAGCTAGACTCATCTGAGTGTGCCCTGAGAAAGAGATATGTGCAGCTCCTATCGGGATTTGTCGGCACATTCGGGCGGTGTTGCTGGTTTAGTTTTACCCTGTCGAAATGTCTTGTTGTACCGGGATACCGAGTCTGATCGGAGTGTCTCGGGTGGAGGTCTATTCCTTCGTTGACCGTGAGAGCTTGTGATGGGCTAAGTTGGGACACCCCTGCAGGGATTTGAACTTTCGAAAGCCGTGCCCGCGGTTATGGGCAGATGGGAATTTGTTAACGTCCGGTTGTAGAAAACCCGAAGTTGACCTTAATTAAAATACATCAACCGTGTGTGTAACTGTGATGGTCTCTTTCCGGCGGAGTCCGGGAAGTGAACACGGTGTTGGAGTTATGCTTGACGTAGGTTGCTATAGGATCACTTCTTGATCATACTTTTATCGACCGTGCTTTGCCTTCTCTTCTCGCCCTCATTTGCGTATGTTAGCCACCATATATGCTAGTCGCTTGCTGCAGCTCCACCTCATTACTCCATCCTTCCTATAAGCTTAAATAGTCTTGATCTCGCGGGTGCGAGATTGCTGAGTCCCCGTGGCTCACAGATACTTCCAAAACCAGCTTGCAGGTGCTGATGAGTCTGTGCAAATGACGCAACCAAGCTTAGGAGGAGCTCGATGAAGATCTTGCCCTTTGTGTTGTTTCGTTCTAGTTGATCAGTAGTGGAGCCCAGTTGGGGTCGATCGGGGACCTTTGTCGCATTTGGGGTTCTTCTTTTATTTTGGTTCCGTAGTCGGACCTTGATTGTATCTGGATGATGTAATGCTTTATTCATGTACTTGTGTGAAGTGGCGATTGTAAGCCAACTATGTATCTCTTTCCCTTATGTTTTACATGGGTTGTGTGAAGATTACCTCACTTGCGACATTGCTTTCAATGCGGTTATGCCTCTAAGTCGTGCTTCGACACGTAGGAGATATAGCCGCATCGAGGGCGTTACAAGTTGGTAATCAGAGCCTTCCCCGACCTTAGGAGCCCCACTGATTGATCGTTTTTAGCAGCCGAGTTTGTGTCTAGAAAAAAATGTTTTGAGTCATTTAGGAATTATATATCGGAGAGTTTAGGAATTCTTTTTACTCCCCAGTCTCTTCATCGCTCTGGTAAGGCATCCTGACGTAGAGTTTTGACTCTTCTCATCTCAAATTTCACTAATTTTTTTTTAGGATCACGCGGGTATCTTGGAATCGTTCCGATGGTTTTATGATGAGAACATTGTCTTGGTGCCTCCGTGTCAGGGGTTTAGTGGAAGTGTCCCGGGGAGTTGAGCTCTGAGGTGTTGTCATCATAATTTTATCGCTGCAGTTCTGGAATACCTGAGTTTAGTACACCGACATCGAAAATCTCTTTTATGCAGTTGTTGGTGAGATAACCCCGATAACCCAGTACTGAGGTGAGTACGGGAGTATTGCCATGACTTGTATAACGGATGCTTTTCGAAGGTTGAGGTAGATGATTTCCGAAGGTTTCTTGGTTATGTGTTGAAGGATGGATACAGCTGGATGTAGGATTTGCTAGTTTGGGTGAGATATTATGCTTCCCCTGTATCCCCAACACCTGATTGCATAACTGGAAAATTTCGGGAGTTTCATAGGTGGGAATTCAAGTAGCTCTTAGGATATCTTTCCGACAGATGTATGATATGAAATTGGGGTTCGACGTCTAGTGGTCCGCCTATTCACGGTCAATTTTACAGTGGTCTCGTTGTGTCTTAAAGAGTCCTTGGCTATGCCGACTCGGGGACGCTTCGTATGTCATGTGCACTGCCTTGTACTTGATGGTGCTGTACGATCGAGCCCGTGTAGGCCCCACCACGAAAACTTCGGACGGAATCTCTATCATATGTTTGTTCCGGCTTATTCTGCAAGCCAATCCTTTGTTTTGTTTTATTTGTGGTATTCGAGTTGCTTCGAGTCAAATGTTGAATCCATACCTTTCTTAAATGGTGTTCTGATATTTCTATGGGAGTGCTAATCCTTTCGATCATCGAGATTGTCATGTCAATTCTTTCCAACCGGTGTGCTTCTTTTCAAGTGGATCCGATCATTTCAACATTCGCAAGATCACCTCTCAGTTTTCTCAACGGTGTTTGTCTCATCCGTCCCAAGTTGTTTTTGTTTTCCCGCCCTCCCACCCCTTTTTCTTCAAGGACTCATTTATTTTAATCAAGTATCCATTTATTCATGTGAAGTCACTTCACTCTTTTCGATCAATGTTCTGATCCGGTGATCCCTCGTGAAGATGCTCACGAGCTTCTAGTTCATCATCCTTCATTATTGTTTCTTCTCCGGTGGTGTTAATTTCAAGCTTTCGGTGTTGATCATATTTTTCGTCGTGTCAAATGCTTGTTCATACCGGTGCACCTCTCAATCTTTCACTTCTCACTTTTCATTTGTTCTGGAGTGCTGAAGATATCTCCAGGATTCGTGTATCCACTCTTCTTTCATTCAAGCTATTTCGAGGATGTTATATCATTCAAGTCATTTAATTCAACCGGTGCAACATCTCTTTTAAATCTTTTCAACGGTGTTCTTTTGAGTGGGCCCTAACCCACAGGTCTTTTCCCAGGATCTTACCTGGCTCTTCTAATTCTCCCGGAGCTATCCTCAAAAGTTCTTTTCGAAGTTGTGACGTAAGAATGAATTGCCATCAGTCAAATGTCCTCCTCTAAAACCTTTCAAATTCTTTTCATCGTTGGCTAAACCTTTCCATTATTCATTCCGGAGTGCCTCAACAATTCACGGTGGTGTTTCTCGCTGTCATTTGAAGACCGAAGAAGAGTTTCTCCTTAATCTTGCTCTTTTCTCTTCAAGATTCGTGGTTCTAGTTCGAGGCCATCCTCTCATAATTGTTTTCGATTGTGAGAATCTTTTTCACCCATCAGGAGATATTCAAGAGTCTTCTCAGTTTGAATATCCGGAGCCCATCATCGAAGATTTATTCATTCTCAGTTTGCAGTTATCATTCTCCGATCTTACCGGTGCCTTGTTCAAGTGATCCTTAATCGGCTCGTGCTCTCTTCGTTCTCATGTATCTAGATTGTCTCATGTATCTTCGTTCATTTCTCCATTCTTCCCGGTGTTTCTTTGTCTTCCCTTAATTCATTGTCAATTCGTACGATGGTTCGTTCAAGATTTTTTCTTCTTTCTTATCATATCAATTCATTTGTTGTTCCAATCCTACCGGTGGTTCGTTGAAGACCTTCTCAAGTTTACGCTATATCTCTTTTAATCCTTTCTACGAGAATAAGTAGTATGCCAAATCCGTTGATTGTCATCAATTTAATTGGTGAAGGATAAGCATAACATAATTCTTATTCTTGTTCATCCAAGTGATTAATTCTTTATTCCGGAGGCCCTTAAAATTCTCGGTTTCATTTGTTTCATCTTCTCTTTTTCCCGAAGTTCCAAGCTCTAATTATCACGGAGGTCCATCTAAATCATTGCAAGGATTCACCTTGTGTTTTCAATTTCTCTTTCTTTTCATTCCTTTTGTTTACCGGAGTTCTTCATGGAGGTTCTACATGATGGTTCATCAAGGATTTAATTCCCTTCTCAAAGTTTTCATCGAGATTCTTTCCTAAGGAGCAAAAGCTTTCTTTATATGGTAATCCCGAAGTGCAATTCTTTCTACCTGATCTTTTGAGGTGGTGTTAGGTCATTCTTGATAATTTCCCTTCGCGTTTCATGATTCACAAGTTTTCAAGAGTGACATATTTAAATCCATCATTTTCTCTTGGATCAAGAGATCTTTTCAACCGTCAATCTCGTCATTCATAGCTTTGCAACCTTCAACTCCTCGTAATGTTCCTTGTTCCTCTTTTCTAACGGATTGTTTGCAATCTCGTTCATCTCTGTTGTACTCTTTCTTTTAAATTGCTCAACCTCTCAAGGTTCGTGGTTTCACTCGTTTGTCAAAGAAGCACTTAGTTTTACATCTTCTCTTCCTCTTCCGTTTCTCTCCGGTGCCATCCTAGATCTCGGGACGAGATCCTCTTGTAGTGGTGGAGTGTTGTAACGCCCCGAGACCGACGCTCCAGAAGACTTCCAGCTACTCTGAGTTTCATCGTGTGATTTATTTGTTTGATGCATTCATCTTTGCATCATGTGCATTGCATCATGTCATCATGCCATCATCTCATAAATCTTTTGCATCTCAACTAAATAAATTGCATGGATCTTCGGTCCATTTAAATCGAGGGATATTCACATGGTGATTTCTCTTTATTACATATCCTCCCAATATTTTAGGGAGCTACAATAAATATTCCATTCGTATGGAATCATCCCAAACAAACTGGCATTTAAAACCACTCTCGTTTCCGAATATTCTAACCTTGATCTTTCTCCAATTTGCTCCGGTTCAAGCTGTCATGCTTTGAAATATGTCAAAGTAGATCCATGTCAGTTTTGAGCTCAACTTGTATTTATTTGCCTTACCAAATAAATATATCTACATTTCCTTTTTTTATATAAAAGGAAATAACCCGTTTCTTTTCCTTTTAAAACCAATCAGGCCCCTGGCCATTTTCCTCCCCACCGGACTGGCCCAGCCAGCTTTGCAGCCCAACTGGCCGGTTTGGCCCACCTAATCCTCGGCCCAGCTCCCTAACCCTAGCCCGAGCGCATCTCTCTCCCTCTCGTTCCCTCTGCCCGCCGCCGCGCACACACACACCGCATCGCCAGGGAGACCCAGCGCTCGATCCCCTCGCCTCCCTCCTCTCGCTCTCTCCCTGATCCCCAGCGCGCGATCCCCCTCCTCACGCTCGTCTTCTCCCTTCTCCTCGCTCCCTCTTCATCCCGCAGCGCCCCACAGATGAAGCCCCACTTCGCCCGCCTCCTCGTCTATCAGCCGCCACCGCGGCGTGAGCCCCGCCTGCCGGATCCCCGAGCAGCCACCAGGCCGGAGCCCCGTCGCCACCCGCCGCCGTTGGCGACCACCAGGAGGGCCACCCCGTGCGCGACGCCTCCCCTTGGCTTCCTCTTCCTCGCCTCGTACCCCGCCACGACGGAGCTTCTCCCTCCACCTCGCGCCTGGTCTCCATGGCGTCCCCGTTGCCCGAGCGCCCGAGGAGAGGAGCTCCTCGAGCACCCGTGCCCGCAGCCATCATCCTCCTGCGCCTCAAGTCCCGCGTCGCCAAGCCGTCTCCCTGCCCTCGAATCCGTCCAGTTCTGCCGTCCGCCGTGGCTGTGGAGCTCGTCGGCATCGTCCTCGTGCCGTCCAGCCCCGGCGACCCCTCCTGGACCTGCTGCTGCCGCCAAGTCCCGCCTGCCGGAGTCCCTGCACCGGCGCCGAGGCCCAGCGAGCCCCTGCTTGCTGCTCCGACTCCCTGCCCGAGCTTCGTTTTTCATCATGGACGTGGGGGAGCTGCTGAACCTCGCCATGGTTCTGTCCTTGGATTCGTTAAGACCGCCAAGACCCATACCTGGATCATCAAGTTCGACTATACGAAACCGCCAAGTACCACTACGATTGCGGACGCCAAGACCGGACCAACAAGTACCCCGATGACCGTCGAGACCGCCAAGTTCCACTATCACCGACATGTACGACTACACCACGGTCACACGTGAACGACTACCGTCGCCGAGACCGCAAGTACCACGACTAACATGTACGGCTACACGACCACCCGCCAAGACCCTGAACAACTACCGCCGCCGTCGTGTACCACTACTTCCACTACCGTCGCCACGTGAACAACTACTTCCGACGACGTCCCGTGAACGCCTACTTCCTCTACACCGCTCCGAATGCGAACCGTCTCATTTGAACGCTTCGAAGGTATAACCCGAAACGACCGCCGTGGACCGAATGCACGTTGTATGAGATGCCCATGTTTGCACCATGTCCGAATTGTCATTGCAAGTTCCTCCTCGTTTCCATGCCACAATCCCGTGGGAACCCGGTAGCCGGGAGCACCCCACCATCTTGCATGACTCGCTCATGCTCACTTCCTTTTGTACCGGTATCTCCGTGAGCTACCGGAACCGATATGTTGCCGTTGCATCATTTTCAGATATGTTGCCGTGGCACCATTTTTGTTTCGCCGCCGTGGTACCTTTTTCCTTCCGCCATGGCGACTAATGCTTCTTATCATGCTCATGTCAACATTTTCATAAAAATTGCATAAAGCTTGCATATGTCATCCGCATCATGATAACAACAATTAAAATGTTTAAAATTGTTGTTTGCTTTAAATTTCTAAATAACATGGGGATTTTCCGGAATTGTTGTTTGTTGTTTCCGGCCTCATTTAAACTTGCCTAGATAGGTAGTTTTCTTTTGCTTCACCCTCTTGCCATGTTTAACAACACTTAATATTGTTGGGTACATAACGAGAGGTAACTAAATAATTGATGTGGTGTTTCGTCAACATGCACCTCGTTGCATATTGAGCTCCACTTAACTTGTAGTATTGTTTGTTGCACTTTGCCATGCCATGCCTCATTAAACCGGACATGCATCATACTTGTTTGTGCATCATGACTTGTTTATGCTTGTGTGTTTACTATGTTGTTTGTTCCTTTCCGGGTTGCTTCTCACGTTAGCTTCGGTTTCGTTCCGGAGTTGTGAGGATTCGTTCGTCTACGGCCGTTTGTCTTCTTCTTGGATTCGTTCTTCTTCCTTGCGGGATTTCAGGCAAGATGATCATACCCTCGAAATCACTACTATCTTTGCTATGCTAGTTTGCTCGCTCTTTTGCTATGCCAATGCTACGATGCCTACCATTTGCTTGTCAGCCTCCCAAATTGCCATGTCAAACCTCTAACCCACCATGTCCTAGCAAACCGTTGATTGGCTATGTTACCGCTTTGCTCAACCCCTCTTATAGCATTGTTAGTTGCAGGTGAAGATTGAAGTTTGTTCCTTGTTGGAACATGGAGATGCCGTTCCTTGTTGGGACATTTATTTACTTGTTGGGATATCACAATATATCTTACTTAATTAATGCATCTATATACTTGCTAAAGGGTGGAAGGCTCGGCCTTATGCCTGGTGTTTTGTTCCACTCTTGCCGCCCTAGTTTCCGTCATATCGGTGTTATGTTCCCGGATTTTGCGCTCCTTACGCGGTTGGGCTATTATGGGAACCCCTTGACAGTTCGCCTTAAGTAAAGCTCTTCCAGCAATGCCCAACATTGGTTTTACCATTCGCCACCTAGCCTCTTTTTCCCTTGGGTTTCGCGGACTCAAGGGTCATCATTATTTTACCCCCCCCCGGGCCAGTGCTCCTCTGAGTGTTGGTCCGAACTGAGCTGCCTGCGGGGCCACCTCGGGGAAACTTGAGGGTTGGTTTTACTCGTAGCTAGACTCATCTGAGTGTGCCCTGAGAAAGAGATATGTGCAGCTCCTATCGGGATTTGTCGGCACATTCGGGCGGTGTTGCTGGTTTAGTTTTACCCTGTCGAAATGTCTTGTTGTACCGGGATACCGAGTCTGATCGGAGTGTCTCGGGTGGAGGTCTATTCCTTCGTTGACCGTGAGAGCTTGTGATGGGCTAAGTTGGGACACCCCTGCAGGGATTTGAACTTTCGAAAGCCGTGCCCGCGGTTATGGGCAGATGGGAATTTGTTAACGTCCGGTTGTAGAAAACCCGAAGTTGACCTTAATTAAAATACATCAACCGTGTGTGTAACTGTGATGGTCTCTTTCCGGCGGAGTCCGGGAAGTGAACACGGTGTTGGAGTTATGCTTGACGTAGGTTGCTATAGGATCACTTCTTGATCATACTTTTATCGACCGTGCTTTGCCTTCTCTTCTCGCCCTCATTTGCGTATGTTAGCCACCATATATGCTAGTCGCTTGCTGCAGCTCCACCTCATTACTCCATCCTTCCTATAAGATTAAATAGTCTTGATCTCGCGGGTGCGAGATTGCTGAGTCCCCGTGGCTCACAGATACTTCCAAAACCAGCTTGCAGGTGCTGATGAGTCTGTGCAAATGACGCAACCAAGCTCAGGAGGAGCTCGATGAAGATCTTGCCCTTTGTGTTGTTTCGTTCTAGTTGATCAGTAGTGGAGCCCAGTTGGGGTCGATCGGGGACCTTTGTCGCATTTGGGGTTCTTCTTTTATTTTGGTTCCGTAGTCGGACCTTGATTGTATCTGGATTATGTAATGCTTTATTCATGTACTTGTGTGAAGTGGCGATTGTAAGCCAACTATGTATCTCTTTCCCTTATGTTTTACATGGGTTGTGTGAAGATTACCTCACTTGCGACATTGCTTTCAATGCGGTTATGCCTCTAAGTCGTGCTTCGACATGTAGGAGATATAGCCGCATCGAGGGCGTTACATATTGCTGCTTGTCTGGTTGTATTATCTGGTGTTCTTGCTCTCGAGCGAGAGAGTGTGATGTTTTCTGGGCTACGAATGAATCGAAGCAAACTGTCCGAACCTCCGAACCCCCTCTACGTTACGCATGGGCCTCCTTTTATACGCTAAAGGGATCACCGACAGGTGGCAACGCAGAGGAGGGTAAAAACGTAAAAAGCGAGGTAGTTGATACAGTTGCTTGTACAGTGCACCCTACCTAACCCTGACGGCCGGGGACAAGGGCATTAAATGCCCGTCTGAGTCACCCGAACAGTGCAGAAAAGGACCGTTAGGGGCGCCACCGTTCACCACGATGGCGATCTTGTCAGCTTCGCATGCCACTGCGCACTGCTGGCTGCACAGCCTCCCGCCACGCGCGCCCGGAGAGGCCCCCAGAGCGACACGTTGGTGGATGCGCTGGAGCGTGGGCGCAGAGTGGCCGCCTGCCGCGGCAAGCGCCTTGCCGCTGTTGTTATCTCACCGGGTCCAGAAGCTCGTCGCTCACCGGGCCTCGGGATTCCTTATTTAGTCTTCCCGGCAAGCTCCTCTTGCCGGGGCCTTGTTGCCTTGCCGGAGCGCGTGGCGCGTCGCGGCAAGTTCCTTGGAGCGCCTTGGTTGGCCTTCCCGGCAAGCTCCTCTTGTCGGGGTCTTGTCTCCTTAGCTTAAATACTTTGTTCTTGGATGGCTCCAAGGGAACCTTGAGGGATCTTGGCGTTCGCCCAACAAGCCTTTGCCATGGGGTGCTGCAACTGCCCGTGCACAAGTTCGGGGTACTAGGGTACCCCTATTCTAGTACACCAACACACCTAAAGTAACGAAAGTTCTTACGTAAACTTCCTAGTAATTCCCTGTTGATAGGTGTAGCATTGCTCCTAACATTTGTAATATCAGTTTGAAACTTGTAATATTGCCGTGTCCTACTATTCCTGCGTTTTCAAAATCCTGCGAATCAAACAGGTCCTGAGTTGGTGATGATGTTGTGCCTCCCATCTTTCACCAATAGCCGTCAGATCTAGATCTGACGCATACAAACCAAGCTTCTCCATTTTTGCAAAAAGATGCCCGCACTTGTTCCCTATTTACAAACAACTCCTTGTCTCCCACAATCAGCATCATCTCCTCCCCACCACATCTAGGAGTAGAAGGCCGTGGAAAAATCTGGCGCGATGGCCGCTGCCGGAGCCGTCCACCCCCAATCTTGGTGTTCCGTGCAATGCACGGGCATCTACGCACGGGAAATTATGTCGAACAGGGCTAGTTGTAAGCAGGCTAGCTCTACAGCCATGATGATAGTGACTGCAGACGGTGAGGCTGACTATGGTATGCCGAACACGACGCCTATACTCAGGTGTCATCTCCGACGCAGGGTCTTGTCACTTCACTGTGAGGAGGAACACGTAATAATTTGACCAACGGATAGTACAATGCTAGTAATCCTACTACTACATTGGTAGTACTACTACTACTAGTAGCACCCCCGTATGGATTTAGGAGTACTACCACGTCCATCTGGATTTAAGTATTTGACCAGCAATATCTAGTAATGCATGTCACCAAAAATGTACTACTCCCTCTATAAATAAATACATGGTGTTTTATTCCTATCGGCGAGAGAACTTAATGTTTTTTTGCTACTCCTAACTAGAGTACTAATAGGATTACATGCAATGAACTAAACATTGCATGTCATGTTTGGTAGTCTCAAGTCATTGAAAGCATGCACGGCCCACATCTCTCATTGGTTGACATGTCACGAAATAAGAAACAAGGAGGGAGTTAATGCACCGTGCCTAAGTATTTTGGGATTATTTGGTTTTCGTAAGGTGACTTACACAACATTTTTGTTTACATGCATTAACATTTAATAGTTAAATCAAAGGTCAAAACTTGCCGCAAAATGCAAAGGGGACCAATAAACCAGTAAACATCAAACTTCTCTCGTTTGGCCCCAACTAGAGGTCCGGTGAGATGACTATACTACACCGGCACGGAGGGGGACGCAGCTTCATTGACTTAGGGCAACTACCTTCGGGTGAATGACACGTGGCCCCAGGGGGTGGCTGGCCCACCTATCATACAGCCAAAGGCAGGTGCGGTAGAGGGCCGAGGAGTAGTACAAAATCATACGCACCTACGCACGCTAACCAATGGCTGAGTGATCACTCGAATCGCAAGATCAGTTGACTAGAAGCTACGCTAGACCCATGGAGGCGATGAGCGCGAACATCAGCCAGCTGTACCAGATGGTCCACGACGCCGGCCTGCGGCCCGGCACCGAGGAACGTCCAGGTAGTATTGCTTGAGGCTGCCAGGGCGAGGGGCTGCTTGGACGACAACTTCGTCTCCTTGTTCGACGAGGTCCTCGTTGGTTTCCTCGACAAGTTCACCGTCGTCAAGAAGCTTGCGTACGACTTTGACGTAAGCCTCCAGCCGACGCGCCCAGGCTCTGCGATGCCCGCCACCCTCAACGGCCACTATGGTAACAACCTCTTCGACGCACTGGTGGCCCTGCTACTGCCCGTTGTCGTGCCGGAGAATGTCCACCTCGAGGTCGCGCTCGCCGCGCAGCGCCTGGCGCAGCAAGACACCATCGACATAATTACCCACGTCTACGCGCAAATCGTCCACAAGGACTACTACATGCAAGAGGAGTACGATAGGACGCTGGCCTTCTTGGAGTGCAGGGCAACCATGGACGGCACTGTTCAGAAGCACGTTGAGCTCGCCGCCAACGCCGCTGCTCCTCACACGCCGGTTGGTGACCCGGCGCACTAGGGCGTGGGGATGTCGTTGAACGTTGATGGGTCCGTATGTATTTTTAATCTTTCTGTCAAATGCATGTAGTAGTATATGATACTACAGTAATTATCTTACCTTTCGCATCAACTTCATAATTTTCGTACGTACTCCATGCATGAACGGCTCCAGAACCAAACTTCTCATTACTCTAGGCAAAATCGTTATTTTCTATCTATTGGTCGCGCCATGGAGCAGAACCAAATTTTACAAGTTACGAGTTCAAAAGGAAAATCCTGCCGTGTTCGCGTCGGACCCCCACACGGTTGGTCCGGCACGCCGCTCAAGCGGGAATGCGTGCGGTGTTGCATTTTCACTTACAAGTGGGACTGCGGTTGAGCAAACCGACTATCGACAAACCCCCACCCCGCCCACCGCGCAATGGCTGAGAAAACAGGAGGGAGAAGAGATGGATGTAGCATGGACTCCAAGAAAATTGGTGTCGGATGGGACTCGTGTGGGTGGCGTGTGTCGTACTGCTAGACGTGAATGCTACTGAGTTATGGCCCATGCCGCCCCACTATATCGAGGTACATAGAACAAATTTCCTGCAGCCCGTGCTCAGCCCTCCTCTATCTCTCTTCTCAGCCAGCCAGTGGACGCGCGGAGCCCATCGTCTGTTTGCTCACATGCGGCCCCACATGTCAGTGAAAACGCAAGAGGACCCACTGAACCTGCACATCTTTCACCTCGACGTGTTGGTGATGAAAAACAAATCCAATAAAGATCTTCGGTGGCCGCTTTTGGAGTTACTCAAGAGTAGTAAGATTCTATTTACAGTTTAACCCAAGATGCACATCTTGTGGCTTCAACTACCACTCTATTTTCTTTCATGACACGACCTGGATGCTGGATGTCCCACGTGTCAGCAAAAGGAGGAAGAACCCGACCAAATCTTCGGTTCTACTATCGGATGAGATTAGTGCACTTGTTGATACTCCTACTAGAATAGAGGCTAGACATGAGACTAGATGCGAGGAAGCAACGTCTACTTCTTTACACTCGAAGAAGAAAGAAGCACGCAAGATCGAGACTCCGCAGATCAACAATGAATGCATCGAGAAGGCACTAATCCAACTTACAGGAGTAGTAAAATGTATTCTTGTGGTTCTTGTTTTATTTGGTCTTGCTTTTCTAGTCAAAATTATCGTTGGAGTCCGTGCAAAATGGAGGTGTGTTTGGGGTCGTGTGTTGGAGTTGGCCTTACAAGTGGGACCGCAGTTAAGGAAACCTACTATCGGCAAACCCCCACCTCGCCCGCCGCGCGATGGCTGAAGTTAGAGAAACGACAAGGTTGAAGAGATTGCTCTAGCACGGACTCCAACAAATAATATGGTGTCAGATGGATGTCGTGGTGATGGCGTGTGCCGTACTCCTAGACGTGAATGCTTGTTCTGGCCCATGCCACCCTACTACTCCTACTACTTACTCCTACTAGTATATAGTATACTAGTATCGAGGATTCGAGGTGCTGGTTACGTACAACGAACACATTAACATATGTGTCATGGAATTGTCACGGCAGATGTCCTCATGAAAGGACTTAGTCGTGGAGCCATCACTACGGTTTAGCTTGAAGGGGTTAAACCGGACAAGGGGACAAGGGAGTTTTATACTAGTTTGGCCCCTTCGATGAAGGTAAAAGCCTACGTCTAGTTGTGATTGGTATTGCTGCGGTTTCGAAGGCCAGGGAGCGAATCCGCTTTGTCTGGCTCTCGAGTTGTTGTTTTCTGTCCTTGAACCGTCGCCGGGTCACCCCTTTATATACTCAGGAGGACCCCGGCCGGTCTATAGAGTCCCAAGGCTAGCTCATACAAGTGTCCGCCTTGATATCTTCTTTCTTATCTTACAATGCAAGTTTATACAATCATGGCGGTTTACTATCATGGGCCCTAAATCACCTGCGGGCTCCGGGCCTCTAGCCTCATCCGTAAAGTGCCATCTTCTGTGTTTCCTTGGGCTTCAGTATAGGTGAAGGTGAACCGGCCCCTCCTGGGCGGTTTACCCTTAGTAGTTATATCCTCAATATTAGGCCCGAGATTGATTTGAACCTGTTCATGTCAATCTTCAATCCTTGAATTTCTGGCAATTCTCGTGAACCGCCATATTGTCTTCTCCCTGTGAATTTTGGTGAATCACCATGACATCGTCTTCTGTTACTACAATAAATCATTGTGACGTCATCCCTGTATAAAAAGATCTACAAAGATTCCCTTCTCTTTAATTAATTTCCGAAGATCGAGGCGACAACTGCATCCTCTTTTGTCGCTTCCGACTCCTCGATTTTTGCGCCTGTTGTTTTATCCTTCTTCCCTTATAAATAAAACCGGGGCGCCTTCCATTTCCCCCCTTTCCAAACCGCATCGTCTTCCTCCTCGCGACCCAAAGACCTCAAGCATCGCCACCGCCGTCGTCGTTGATCTTCCAGTCCGCACAAACCAAGCCGCTGCATCACCCTGTTCGTACCAGATCTCTGAAGATATTCCGCCGCTGCGTGTCCCTGGTACATACTCCTTCCCGTTATTTGTTGAATCTGCATTAGGGTTTCGAAGCTTCTTCAGTGTTCGTTAGTGTTCATCGGCCCTTCCTCTGCTTTTCCTTTAGCATCATACTAGATCTAGCTAAGCCTGATAATTTCCCCTTGCGGCCGGATCTGTAGCTTTAATCTGCCGTACTACAGCATCTTACTGTTCCTGTATAAATCCTTATCTGAATCTTCTCTGTTCTGTTTAACACCATTGTACAACTCAGAAAAATTTGTCTTTTGAACAACGGTAGATCCAAAATTATATCACCATCTTATAAAACTTGTTTCCGCAACACTTCACAAATTTTCAGTTTGGATTCTGCCTCCAAAGGGCGGTTTATCCTTTAGTGTTGATAATCCGTCATATATCATTAGCCCTCTCTTAAACCGCCATCTAGACTTTGAACAGCCGTGCCTGGTTCACTTCATACGTATACCTTGAATTGCTGGTTTAATATTTGACAAACACATATGAACCGCCAATTGTAAACCGTCCATTTTCTTTTACAGACTTTGTAAGATGACGAAGCAATTTGCTGCTTGCAACTGGGTTCCGTCTCGGATCACAGAAACGCAAATCAATGAATATGTCACCACTGGCGCTTTAGCTTCAAAAAATGTCCTCCATTGGCGAGTTCCTGGCCCTGAGTGCCCCCCTGAACCTCAAGACGGAGAAGTGATTGTGTTCTTGCAACATTTAGCTCGAGGTTTCAGTCCTCCTGGATCAAAAAAATTCCGGGATGTTCTTGCCAGGTTCCAACTTCATCCTCAGGATATTGGACCAAATTCTGTGTCCAACATATGCAATTTCCAAGTATTCTGTGAAGTTTATTTGCAAGAAGAACCAACTGTCAATCTCTTTCAAGATCTCTTTCACTTAAACCGCCAGACATAATTTTCTGATGGACCCAATACTGAACTTGGCGGTGTGTTGATTCAAAAGAGGAAAGAGGTTGATTTTCCTCACGCCAAACTTCACAGCCATTCAAAAGACTGGAACCAAACCTGGTTCTACTGTCAGAATACTGCCCCTGCTGAAGAGAATCCCTTGTCGGGCTACCGTCCGCACCAGCTCAGCAATAATCACCCTTTACCTCAGAGATTGCCTGCCAAATATCGACAAGCCTATGCACCTTAACTCGCCAAACTCCGGGCTCTCCTTGCCAACGGTTTAACTGGTGTTGATCTCGTCCGTTGCTGGATTTCATGGTGCATTCTTCCTTTAAGCCGCCGGCCCAGATTGATGTTTGAATATACCGGCCACACCAATGATCCACAACGGTTTAATGAAATAGAACTGGCTGACGATGAAGTCAGTGAAAGTGTAAAGAAAATACTTGACGAACCGCTCACCGTATGTACTCAAATTGGTCTGCGTCCTTTTTACGCCTTCAACAAACCGCCAGCGGTAAAGATTTTAACCTTGTACTTTTCCTGATCCTTCTCCGCTTTGACACTGCTATAATAATCCTTTTGTGCAATCCCATAGGCCAGTAGCTCCTTTTGGAAAAGGAAATCTCAAGACAAAGTAGCTAAGGCTCCTCGTGGTAAGACCAAGGTCATCAAGAAAGCTGCCAAAAAGAAAACTGCTGAGTCTTCGGAACCGCCAGAAGATGTCGATGACTCGGCTGAAGAGGTAAAGTTTGACTCCCTTGACTTCTATCCATATATTTTACTGATAATGATTACTCCCAGAATGACGCGGAGGCCAGCCATGCAGATCATGTTGAGGTAATTTGTCTTTCTGACTCAGAACTTGTGCCGGTTCAATGATTTCGCCGTGTAGTTCGGAAAGTGAAATGCTCTCACCTTGTTGCTCATTTGGATCAAAAACTTTCTTTGAAGGCATAGCAAACCGAAGGGCGTCGCACAACCTGGCACAGTGGTCAACAGGTCACTTCTTCCGGTTTACCTCATACCCCAAACCGGAAACGTCGTCCAGAGGTTACTTATTCTCCTGAAAAACGTTTATCTTTTGAAAGGTATCTTCCAATGCCCTCTTAATTCATCTGATTCAATTTATCAGGCATCTTCTAATTCGTCTGGCGGTTCATCAACCACTCAGCTGCCTCCACTGAAAACCGTCCCTGGGTAAGCGTGCAGCCTTCCCTTCTCTTTCATAACTCAGTTAATCATGCTAATCCTTGTTTTAATATTAGTGCTAAAGCTCGTTTGAGTAAGAAGGCCAAGACCAGTGCCCCTACCGGTGAAGTTGAACTGGAGAAAACTCCTGAGAATCCTGATAAAAATCTTGATAATCTCATGGATGATTTTGTCCCGCCAGAGCCAACCATCAATGCTGATCCACCGGAAGCTGATCCGGCCATACATGAGGATACCTTAAGTCCACATGCTATACCTGCCAGTCCGATTGCTGATCCACTGAAGTCAAGTGCTAATCCGCCAAGCCCAGCCAAAGACGATGACGTTATTATTACTGGCACTGCTTATACCGCTCCGGGCGATCCAGTTATCTTGGCAAAACATACCGCCAAGGATGAGTTTATTCAATGGGCAAGAGGAAGACGGAAACTGATATGTCAAAATATGCTAATCTTTCTGCCCAGGATCTTCATTCCGGATTCTTGAACCGGCTTTATACAAGCTGAGACAATGAGGCTGACTTGGTAAATCTGATGAAGGAACGTTATGTGGTAAACATTTTCCTCCTTATCTTTGTATTTTCACTGCCTTGTATCCTGTAGCCCCCAAGGGTCGGTTTAGCTTGTAAAAACAAACCGGGACTTTGAATTTCCATGCTGCACATTATTGACTTTTAAGTTTTTTGAACAAATACACATTAGCCCCCAAGTGTCAGGATTGAAACTTGTATGAATCCTTGGGACTTTGAATAAGCAGAAGTAATCTGCATTAGCCCCCAAGTGCCAGGATTGAAACTTGTATGAATCCTTGGGACTTTGAATAAGCAGTAAGAAAGAAGTAATCCACATTATCCCCCAAGTGCCAAGTGTAGAACCAGTTGTATGCTTGGGACTTTTGATAAAATATTGAAATGCTCCTCTTCATTTTGGCAGGCTGACATAAACCATCAACGGACACAGATTGCTGATCTTCAAGAGAATATCAAATCTCATCAAGAAGAATCTTCTAAAGCCAAAGATGAACTTCGAGCCACTTTAACTTCCATAGAATGATTAAAGGAAGAATTCAAGACGGAACGTGCCAACTGGGACACTGAGAAGGGTACATTGCTGAAACGGGCTGAAGATGCTGAATCTGCTCTTAAACCGGTGGCAGAAGAGCTTTTTGGGTTAAAGCGTCAAGTGAATGCCATGACCTCCGCAGTATTTGGTAAGTACTCCTAGCAAGGTATCTGAAATATCCATCTTGTAAGGTGCCGGTTGAAATATGAAATTCTTAAACCGTTGCAGGTAGCCGCATACTCATCTGGGCTCAGATGTATGGATGAAGCTGAAAGCAGCATATACTCTTCTTGAACAACTATACACCGGTGCTCAACGGGTTGTCTGCGCAACATCCTATGACAATCCGGCCCCAACACTGATCAAGGACACTCTGACAAGGCTATCCATGGTACCAGCACAGCTAGAAGAGGTGAAGCGATCTGCTGCCAGGGTCGGCGCTTTGTTGGCACTTACCCGAGCCACAACGTGGATAGCTGACTTGCATCTGGTTGACCTTGCCAAAGGCTTTCCAAGCACACAAGAAAACGGGGCAGATTTTGATGATGCAGCCCTTAAAAGAGTGACAAGGGAAATGCGTCCTCTAGCGAGTCAGCTGGCAGAAGATGCTAACTTGACTGTTCACCGGTCTTATTATGATGCCAACAACAAACGGGTTAACCCTATCATTCCGGAGGTGCAAAATCTTATTCCAGGAATCCGTAAGCACACTTATGCCCGTAACATTGATCTGTCAGAACTTATCAGTGAAGAAGCTATCTTTCAGGCCTTAACCTGGATTGACTGGACCACTACAATCTTCCAGCCGCTAGGTGGGGAGGAGGAGGCTGAGCCGACGCCAGATGACCCATCAACTTCGCATCAACATGGTAATGAAACTTGATCCGACAATTAGAGTGATGCTCCATAAACCTTGTTTTGCTGGAAACACCATATTTTGGGCCTTCAAGCACCTTGTAATAGGCTAGTGAAAGTACTTTGATCCGTTGCCATCGTGCACTGGGATACACTTTGCGTTGATTTGTCATGAGAATTTCAGTACTGGCTTATGTATTTTTACAATATTATGCAATCCCTATGTCTGCATAAGGAAAATCTGTCCAGGCGGTTTACCACCGGACGGGTCAAAACACCCAACACAACTTGGTAAGCAACTATGGTTGCAGCAATAATAAATCATACCTGTGATACAAAACATTGTTGTCGGTTTACCAATTGTGATTTGAAGAAGGGTGAAAACCCATCTTCCACCATGCCATGTTGGTATATATACATGATATAGAATCGGGTTGTGATGAACACCGGCCAATTGCTGGAGACAAAGTGTCAAAGCCAGACCGGTTTTGAAGGATGCCGGATTCCCTTTAATTGTATACTTTAACAGAAGATCCGTAAGCCATGCCAAGTTAAAAAACTCCAGTTTAACGTAGACCTTACGAAAAACAAAAACTTGGCAAAAAAGCAAACAAAAAAACCGTAGTCGAGGCTTTTCAAGGGCTGCCAGGCCCAAATCGAGGCTTTTCATGGGCGGCCAGGCCACTGAGTTAAACCATTTTGACAAAGCCTTTTAAGATGGCCCTCCAACTAACCAATCATCGTTTTAACTTTGACAAGTTCAGGGTCTCAATGAGAGTAACTGTCAAACGTTCGACGGGTCATGCCAGGATTACCTGGATAGGAGTGGCTTACTTGATGAAGGCAGGTTAACCCGGGGTTTTAGGTGAATACACCAGGCTTCCAAGCCGTGGATCGATACCCAGCTACAAGGGTCCTTTCAAACTCTTTGGTATTTGACACAAAGAGCCCCCAAGTAACTTTGTGAGTTGTGCTCAATGGGTGCCTATGTTTGAGTCATGCTTTGCGCAATCAATCCCTCTTTGGCCCCTTGGGTGTGAATCTCCCCAGCTAGATGGTTGCATGGTAGCCGGTCTAACAGGTAGTACTTCGTGTTATTAGCTGAAGCCCCCAAGTTAACAGATATTTGAAGGAAAAACGGCGGAGACCCTGCTTGATAGCAAGGATGCCGGTTTATTATATTGATCATAATATATACATTGTTGAAATATGTACATATGAAAAGCCTGTGGCTTCAAGTGTAATAAGGCCGTAGGAGAGCTATGTTCCATGGCCGCCGGGTCTCCTCCTCAGAGCTACGTGAGTCTTCTCGAACGTCAATGAGGTAGTATGATCCGTTGTGCAGATTTTTGCTGACCACAAAAGGCCCTTCCCAACGTGGGGATAACTTGTGCACATTAGTCTGGTCCTGAATGAGCCGAAGTACCAAATCGCCTTCTTTAAAGATTCTTGTCTTAACCCGGCGGCTGTGATAACGCCACAGGTCTTGTTGATAAACCGCCGACCAAGCCAAAGCCATGTCTCGCTTCTCATCTAACAGGTCCAGCGCCTCTTGGCGTGCTTGCTCATTGTCCGCTTCAACATAATTCGCGACCCGGGGCGAGTCGTGGCGAATATCACTTGGGAGGACAGCCTCAGCCCCATAGACCAGGAAAAAGGGTGTATATCCCGTAGATCGGTTTGGGGTGGTATTTATGCTCCATAACACAGATGGTAATTCTTCCACCCAACAACCCGGTGTCCGCTTCAAAGGGACCATGAGCCGAGGCTTGATACCCTTCAGGATTTCTTGATTCGCCCTCTCAGCTTGACCATTAGATTGGGGTGAGCCACGGACGCTACATCAAGCCGGATGTGCTCTCGTTGGCAGAACTCCTCCATCTCACCTTTAGAAAGGTTCGTACCATTATCTGTGATGATGCTATGTGGAAAGCCGAACGTAAAATAATATTTTTGAGAAATTGAACCGCCGTGGCTGCATCACATTTACTGACGGGCTCCACTTCAACCCATTTGGTGAACTTGTCAACCGCCACCAACAGGTGGGTCTTCTTGTCCTTAGAACGCTTAAAGGGTCCAACCATATCAAGCCCCCAAGTAGCAAACGGCCAAGTGATGGGGATCATGCGTAACTCTTGAGCAGGAACATGAACTCGACTTGAAAATTTCTGACAAGCGTCACACTACTTTACCAAGTCTTCCGCATCAGAATGAGCTGTCAACCAGTAGAACCCGTGTCGGAAAGCCTTAGCAACCAAGGACTTTGAGCCAGCATGGTGACCGCAATCCCCTTCATGGATTTCCCGTAGAATCTTTTGTCCTTCTTCAGGAGAAACACAACGTTGGAATACGCCTGAAACGCTAGAACGGTGCAACTCACCATTGTGAACAACCATAGACTTGGACCGCCGGACTATCTGCCTGGCGAAAAGTTCTTCTTCTGGTAATTCGCCCCGGTTCAAATACGCCAAATATGGAACCGTCCAATCCGGAGTAGCATGCAAAACGGCTACCAACTGGGCCTCCGGATCAGGAACAGCTAAATCCTCCTCTGTAGGCAACTTTACAGATGGGTTATGCAAGATATCTAGAAAGGTATTAGGTGGTACCGGCTTACGCTGAGATCCCAGTCGGCTTAGAGCATCTGCTACTTCATTCTTGCGCCGGTCGATGTGCTCCAGCTGATAACCCTTAAAGTGACCTGCCACAATATCCACCTCATGCCTATAAGTTGCCATGAGCGGGTCCTTAGAATCCCAAGTACCAGAAACTTGCTAAGCCACCAGATCAGAATCTCCAAAGCATCGAACCCGGCTTAAGTTCATTTCCTTAGCTACACGAAGGCCGTGGAGCAAGGCCTCGTACTCCGCTGCATTGTTAGTACAAGGAAACATTAAGCGGAGAACATAACAAATCTTATCTCCTCGAGGGGAGGTGAGGACAACTCTAGCCCCCGAGCCTTCCAGCTGCCTGGATCCATCAAAGTGAATGGTCCAGTATGTATTGTCCGGTTTGTCTTCTGGTGCCTGTAACTCAGTCCAATCATTGATGAAGTCCACAAGCGCCTAGGATTTGATGGCTGTTCGGGGTGTATACTTCAAACCATGGGGACCAAGCTCGATCGCCCACTTCGCAACCCGGCCAGTTGCCTCTCTATTCTGGATTATATCGCCCAAGGGGGCAGAACTAACCACTGTAATAGGATGGCCTTGAAAATATTGCTTGAGTTTCCTACTTGCCATAAAAACTCCATACACTAGCTTCTGCCAATGCGGATATCTTTGCTTTGATTAGATCAGTACTTCACTGATATAATAAACTGGTCGTTGAACCGGATATTCTTTTCCGGCCTCCTTACGCTCAACCACAATCGCCACACTGACTGCTCGGGCATTGGCAGCCATGTACAACAATAGAGGTTCATTATCAACTAGAGCAGCGAGGACTGGCGGTTCAGCTAGCTGCCGCTTCAATTCCTCGAATGTCGCATCGGCGGCGTCACTCTAGACGGATTTATCTGTTTTCTTCAACATCTGATACATGGGAATCGCCTTCTCTCCCAAACGGCTGATAAATTGGCTGAGGGCTGCAATCCGGCCCGCCAGACGCTGAACATTATTGATACATGCCGGTTTAGCCAAGGATGTGATTGCTTTGATCTTTTCCGGATTTGCCTCAATACCTCTGTTAGACACAAGAAAACCCAAGAGTTTGCCTACCGGAACACCAAAAACGCATTTGTCCGGGTTGAGCATCATTTTGTAAACCCGAAGATTGTCAAACGTCTCCTTGAGATCATTTATCGGGGTTTCCTGCTTCCTGGATTTCACCACAATGTCATCCACATAGGCATGAACATTACGCCCGATCTGCTTGTGAAGACAATTTTGCACACAACGCTGGTAGGTTGCTTGGGCACTCTTGAGCCCAAAGGGCATAGAAACATAGCAGAAGGCTCCAAAGGAAGTGATGAAGGTTGTCTTCTCCTGGTTCTTAACTGCCATCTTAATCTGATGATAACCTGAATAAGCATCTAGGAAACTCAGGCGCTCACAACCCGTCGTTGCATCAATGATCTGATCAATACACGGGAGAGCAAAAGGATCTTCCAGGCAAGCTTTATTCAAATCAGTGTAGTCTACACACATACGCCAAGTGCCATTTTTCTTAAGAACAAGCACCGGATTAGCCAACCATTCGGAATGAACACTTCGACATTAAACCCAGCTGCCAGTAGCCAGGCTACCTCTTTGCCGATGGCCTTGCGTCTTTCTTCGTTAAAGCGGCGAAGGTACTGCTTGACCAGTTTAAACTTAGGATCAATATTTAGAGTGTGCTCAGTGAGTTCCCTCGGTACACCTGGCATGTCAGAAGGCTTCCATGCAAAGATGTCCCGGTTCTCACGGATGAACTCGATGAGCACGCTTTCCTATTTCGGATCCAGATTTGTACTGATACTAAACTGCTTGGATGAATCATCAGGGACAAAGTCAACGAGCTTAGTCTCATTAGCCGGTTTAAACGTCAGGGACGGGTCATGTTCAGTCGTAGGTTTCTTCAGAGGGGTCATATCTGCCGGATCAACATTGTCCATATAGAATTTCAGCTCCTCTGTGGCACAAACCGATTCCGCATAGGCCGCTTCACCTTCCTTGCAATCCAAGGCAATCTTTCGGCTCCCATGTACTGTGATCGTCCCCTTATAACCCGGCATTTTGAGTTGTAGATATACATAATAGGGTCTCGCCATGAATTTCGCGTAAGCCGGCCGTCCAAATAGCGCGTGATATGGACTCTGGATTTTCACCACCTCAAAGGTCAAAGTCTCAGACCTGGAATCAAGCTCATCTCCAAACCCAGCTTCCAAAGCAATCTTTCCCACAGGGTAGGCCGATTTACCTGGTACCACACCATGAAAAATAGTGTTTGACGGTTTAAGATTCTTATCTGTCAAACCCATGCGACGGAAAGTCTCATAGTACAGGATGTTGATACTGCTCCCTCCATCCATCAGAACCTTGGTAAACTTATAGCCCCCCACCTGAGGCGCTACCACCAAGGCTAGTTGGCCCGGATTGTCAACCCAGGGCGGGTGATCCTCTCTGCTCCACACAATAGGCTGCTCCAACCATCGTAGATAATGTGGTACGGCCGGTTCAATAGTATTGACTGCCCTCTTGTGAAGTTTCTGATCCCGCTTGCACAGGCTGGTAGTGAACACATGATACTGTCCGCTGTTCAACTGCTTGGGGTGACTCTTGTAACCTGACTATTGCTGATTCCCCTGGTTATTCTGCTGCTTATTACCATGGTTGTTCTGATGGCCCTGGTTGTTCTGAAATCCAGAGCTTGAACCGCCGCCCCCATGGAAATCTGGTCCTGAACCGCCCGGTGGATCCTGATCATACCGGTATAAATCAGAATTTTTGAACTCCCTCATTATGTGACAATCCTTCCAAAGATGTGTTGAAGGGGCCTTCTTGGTTCCATGCTTTGGGCAGGGCTGGTTTAACAAACGCTCCAGATTCATCCCTCCACCGCGCTGGGGCGGTTTACCTTTGCGACGCTGCATATTTGTGTTAGCCACCAAATCTGAATTATCCGCTTTACGCTTACTATTATTCCCATGGCCCCCTTGGTTGTGGTGCTGCCCTTTTGCACCACCATTCTTCTTTCCCTTCTTCGGTTTGTCCTCCTCTGAATTCGGATCCTTGGTATTATCTGAATCGGCATACTTAACTAAAGCGGCCATGAGTGTTGACATGTCGTTGCAATGACGTTTGAGCCTTCCCAACTTCTGTTTCAACGGCTTGAAACGGCAATTGCCCTCTAACGTTAATACTGCGGTGTCTGCATTAATACGATCTAATGAATGCAAAATCGTCGAGACCCATTTAACCCAATGGTTCGTGGACTCCCCTTCCTCTTGGACACAAGCGGCCAGATCTACAATTGACATCGGCTGCTTGCACGTATCCTTGAAGTTCTGGAAAAACCGGCGCTTTAATTTGGCCCATGAATCGATAGAGTTGGTTGGCAAGCTCTTCAACCAAGTGCGAGCTGTTCTTTCCAGCATCATGGTGAAATATTTAGCACATACCGCCTCATCCACATCTAACATCTCCATTGCCATCTCATAGCTCTCCACCCACGCCTCTGGCTGCAAATCGGCGGTGTAATTTGGTACCTTATGAGGTCCCTTGAAATCCTTGGGCAATCGCACATTACGCAATGCGGGAGTTAAACATGGTACCCCTAGGGAACTGAACAATACCCCTGGCTCCACGGAGGCAGTGGGGTGAACCGGAGTATGTTGTCGTGCTTCGTGTCGAGCTGTCAACTCGGCCTCCCATCATGCGCGGCCGTGGTCCACAACATCTTGCGCATTAGCACCCCCCCGGCCGGGTTGTTCCCCCATGGAGAATCTCGGTGGCGCGCACTACTGGACACGGCCGGTTCGTCTTCCACGTGTCTGCTGTAACTCCGCCTTGGACGGGGAGTGAAATGAATCCTCTCATGGCTGTGTGAATACGCTTGCTGTTGATTCAGTGTTGTCTGAAGGAGATCCCTAGCCCGACGCGCTTCCACTGCCACTGGTGATTCGCCGTCGGTTGGGAGAGCCGCCAGGCGCGAAGCGGCGGCCACAATATTATCCAACTGGTTGGAATAATGCCCGGGCAGCATTGCTGATACAACGTTGTTCTGGCGAGGCAGGTCTGTTGCGCGTGGCTGAACCGGTGCTCCTACTTCCGGTGCCCCTGCCTGGTTTGGCGCGGGTTGGTTACCAGCTCCTGCACCTGGCATGTTGAAAAGATTCTACGGCTAATAAACCGACGGGAGATGTGATCGGTACCTTCTTCTCATGACCTCTTTTGAAGCATTCTGATCCAGTCTAATCCGATAAGCCCGTGCTTCCAACTCGGCCCGCTCTGTGGCCATCCTGGCGTTCTCTGCTGCCAGGTCCGCTTTAGCCTAGGCTATCTGATCTTTCACCTTTAGAATCTCCGCATCGTGCTGATCCCTGGCTGCTGCGTCTACCTCCGCGGACATCAGTGCCGCTAGAGTGTCAAACAAATCAGACAAGACTTGGGCCGGAGGCGGCGCCGAGCTTCCTGCCCCTGCCGGCGTGGCCATCATTGAACCGGAGAGCATTGCTGCGGCGGTAGATGAATGAGGCGTTGGTCGTGTGCCGGCCATGAAGACGGCGGCCCGGTTTGGCGGACCGGGGGAATCCGGAATGCTGTTGCCCTCGGATCCTCCCTCAATCCGGCCGTCCTGCAACTGGTAAAGCGATTCAGTTTCTCCAGAAGACTCGTACCGCTGTGGACTATGGTTTCTCCGTCGGAGACCGGTTCCTCCTCGTACCCCGAACCATGGACGACACCTATGAAAACATGCCTTGCCTAGGCTGAACCGGTGAAGAACTTGCACGCCGAGCTGTTTTGATGATGTCGGCGCAGGTGCCCGGCTCGGGGGCCGGTTCACCGATCTTGCCGATGAAGACGTGAATCCCACCAAAGGGGACCCGGTACCCGTATTCGATTGAATCGGCCTCGGGACCCCATCCTGCGTTGTCGATGTAGAGCTTTCCACGGTGACTTTTCGTCATCCGGCCCACGGCGGATCCCTTGAGTCCATCGAAGCTGCCCTTCAAGAACTCCAAACCACCGTGCGATAGCCCCACGGTGGGCGCCAACTATCGTGGAATTGTCACGGCAGATGTCCTCATGAAAGGACTTAGTCGTGGAGCCATCGCTATGGGTTAGCTTGAAGGGGTTAAACCGGACAAGGGGACACGGGAGTTTTATACTAGTTCGGCCCCTTCGATGAAGGTAAAAGCCTACGTCTAGTTGTGATTGGTATTGCTGGGGTTTCGAAGGCCAGGGAGCGAATCCGCTTTGTCTGGCTCTCGAGTTGTTGTTTTCTGTCCCTGAACCACCACCGGGTCACCCCTTTATATACTCAGGAGGACCCTGGCCGGTCTACAGAGTCCCGAGGCTGGCTCATACAAGTGTCTGCCTCGGTCTCTTCTTTCTTATCTTACAATGCAAGTTTATACAATCATGGCGGTTTACTATCATGGGCCCTAAATCGCCTGCAGGCTCCGGGCCTCTAAGCCTCATCCGTAAAGCGCCATCTTCTGGGTTTCCTTGGGCTTCAGTATAGGTGAAGGTGAACCGGCCCCTCCTAGGAGGTTTACCCTTAGTAGTTATATCCTCAACAATATGGCTACAGTAAAAACACCCGCCCGACGCGCGAAGCATGTGAAGCTAGTACAAATTTAGAGAAGCGACTCGAAAGCCATTCATAAATTTAGTAAGTTTATCACAGGCATATCATTTTATTACATACAACAGGTCATCAACCCACATCGACAACGAGGATACATTATAAATACTAAAGATTTCACCACACAACAAATAACAAGCAATGAAATGAACTTCAACTCAACCATTCCTCGGCGTTGGAAACGCTTGCTTTGAACCACAACTGATTCTCTGGGACGAGCCATCTGTTGTCGATCTGGAGACCAACGCAGGACCGATCATCCAGGCTGAAGTGGCCTACTATATCCCTACCAGGGTAGGGAACCACCCAAATGTCTGAGGTATAGACACAGTTGCTTCTCATAAATGTGTCAACAGCAGTTGGATCGCCTTTCACCATCATCGGATAGTTTTGTCCAAGGAAGAGCAAGTTTTCTCCAAGACTATCAATTCTGTGGCAGGGAGGAGTTGGGGCTAGCACACTAGTATCCATCCCGAATACCATGCAATGGGTGTTGGAATAGGTCCGGAGAGTGCGACCATGGGAGACACCTGCTTCCTTACCAGTAACATCATCAGTGCGTTGTATACACACAAGAAGAGGTGATCCAACAGAATTAGTTGCCAGGCGCCATAGAGTATATCGGCGCTGCTCGTCCTCATGCTCGTGATCATCACCATCATCATCTCCCCCTTGGTTATAAAAATTTTCAAGTATAGGTGGTGGGATGTTCACAGGACCTTGGAAACACAAGAAGAAGGTTAATTAGTAAAGGGAAACTTGCTAACCCGCATGCATGTGGATGAAACAATTATAATTACGGTGGAAGACAAACGTACCAAAACAACTAGGATGCGATGCAAAACAGTGCCACGAGTGGTGGCAGCAAACACAAGGCCCTCGTATTGAATTGCATCACAGTACTCATCCGTGTACAGAAACTATTTTTGAGCAATATCCATCGAGTCGAACCACGAAGGATGGCAACAAGCTTGTCGAAGATAGCAACACCTTGAAAGTTGTTGTAATTCCAAGAGCGGTTGGGGACTCAACAAATTTCTATCTTCCATAGAAGATAGTCACCATGATCGTATTTGAACGTGCGTACATTACCGATGTGCTCAACCTCTGGGCAGTGTGCTGAGATTTTTGGAAGTGGTACCCGGTGACGAGTGTACACATTCACAAGTTCCCACTCGCAGTTGGACCCAATGTAAACAACCCAATCTCCATTTGCGCCTGCCCAAGCCTTGCCCTTGAGCGATGGCATCTTAACATCATACGTATCATTATCAAGCAGCATCAACTGGCACAGGGCGAGGCCTCCGTCGTGCCGGTGCCAGTCATCAGGGTCACGGCGAAGAAGATAGGGGAGATCAAACCGCTCCTTGACTCTTGGGTTCTTTGTAATGATGTTATCAGTTGAGTCGAGAATGGGCTTGAACGAACCTGCCATGCTAGCCGAGGTGATGACGTCGCACCGATCAATGAGTTCCTCCACCATGTCATCTTTCAGATCGGGGCAAGAATAACAGGGTCGTTTCCGGCCTGTTCCCTCCATGGAGAAGACGATCGAACAATGGCAGAAGAAAGGGTGAAGGGCTGCAGGAAAATGGAGGAGGGAGAGGAAGAGTGTGCGACAACAGTTCCAAATCGAGAGGGAAAGGCGAAGAGTCGGTGGACGGTTGCGAGTTTGCCACGGTTCACGAAGAGGCGCCCCGGCCTACACGTCCGTTCGGAAATACTCCTACTCGCCGTCGTCTCACTGATATGTTGGAATGGGACCACATGTCAATGAAACATGGTGTGTAATTTCTCGTGCAAAATTCGATCTGGTCGCGTTGGCCCGAGGTGCCGCATTAGTTATCGACCTTTATTTTTTAATGGCGTGCCGATCAGTTTTGAAGCACGACTAACTGGTATTGTACATGGAGAGGATGACAGTAGGGACCCGCCAAGGTCATGGCAGTACGCAAGCAAGTGCCTCCTTATTTGAAGCCAATAAAAAATGGCTCCTCCTAGTGGATTTCTGACATCTGGGTCCCATGCCATTGTCAACGTAGTCAATAAACGAGAGAATTGCACAACGAGCGGCTGACACCAGGGACCCAGCAGCTCGCCTAGTTATTTTTGTTTTGGGTTAATTTGATAAATGCCACTCCAAATCTGGTGTATCCGAGAAATGCCTCTGCAATTTCCAAACTTTGAAAAATGCCATTTCATGCCATTTCTAGTGGCATTTTTCGAAGTCTGGAGTGGCGTTTTTCAAAGTTTGCAAACTGCAGTGGCGTTTTCCAAAGTTTGCAAAATTGCAGTGGCATTTTTCAAAGTTTGGAAATTGCAGTGGCATTTTTATGAATCACCATAATTGGAGTGGCATTTATCTAATTTGTTTTTGAGATGGAAGCAGGGTGTCAACTGGGCTGTGCGGGACACTCTAGCCTGTCTAGACAGCCTTTTCTTTTATGTTTACCACAGACCAGCCCAGTAGTTTTTTTTTTCTGAAAATGGCTAGCCCAGTTCTTTTGTGATTTGTCAACTAAGTCGCTTTATCAGGCCTGCTGGGCTGCAAATCTTTCAATACGGGGAGAGCTTCATTCGGCTGGCCGAGAAAATGGCCTATCAGTAATGAGAAATGGGATGTACATTTTTAAAACACATCAAACCGGCAATTATTTTCAAATATATTTTTTTCATTTCGAGATTTTAAATTGCATTGATTTTTATGCGTGGACAATTTATTTGATTTTATATTGATATACATTTATTTTTAAAATCTGTCTGAATGTGACTCGAAATTTCGGGATTAAAAACAATTCAGACCGCACCGACATATGCAAAATTTCGTATAATTTTTCAACCGTGGCCACAATATGGGTTGTAATGCTAACATAAAGAATATGGGCTCCAAAAAAACCCGTAAGAATTAGCAAATGGGTTGTAAATTATTTGAAATAATGGCAGATGGGTTGTATGCTGTTTTCCACATATTTGAGGCTTTCCACAGATGGCATGTATACTGTTGGATGTCCATCCAACGGCCGTCGTGCTTCTTCAATCTCTGCTCTTCCTGCTCCAGCCGCTCAAACAAGCGCCGGCGGGACTGCCTGCTCCCTCCTCCCCGCGGTCGGCTGTGCTGCCACGCAGGCCTCACCGCCCCATCGTACTCCCATCGCTGGCCTAGCCATCCCTCTACTCACCCACACCTACTGTTATTCTCCGGCAACGGCAGACGAACCAGTAAACCCTCGTACAGTCGTACTCCCCTCCGCGTGGGAAACAAAAACAACGGCCGAGTCTTCCCTGCCTCCGTGTCGTTCCCTTCCTAGGCCTCGCCGTCGTCGACCGCCCTGGTGCTCTCGGCGTGGCGTGGTCAGCGTGGTCAATGACCGACATGCATCTAAAGTGGACTGTATGTGGAGAGGCTGACAGCTGGGTCCACGGCCGCACGCAAGGAAATGCCTCCTTATTACGCGCAAAATAATGATTTCCTCCACCTGACATCTGGGACCCACCGAAACCGCCTCTATATTTTGCAAAAAATGTTACCGCCGCTGACAGCTCGGACCCACCAGCTATATCTTCGCACGCAAGGAAGTGCCTCCTTATTACGCACAAAAAATGAATACTCCCCCTGCTAGCTGGGACCCAGTATAGTGGGCCTACTAAGTTGACGGGGATGAAGGGCTTTGTCAACTTAGTCAATATGCACGATTCTAGGTCAACTGACCGTACGATGTCCATCCAACAGCCGTAGTGCTTCTTCAACCTCTGGTCTTCTTGCTCCAGCTGCCCAAAGCAGCGCCGGTTGTGCCGCATGCTCCTACCTCCCGTGGCCGGCTGTGCTGCCGGAGAGGCCTCACCGCCCCCTACTATTCCCACCGCTGGCCAGGCCCTGCGGCGACGGCAGCCTCACACCGCAGCCAAACCAGTGAACCCTTGTAGTCCTCTCCGCGCGGGCTTCCACCGCCGCGTCGTCCCCTTCCTAGGTGAGGGAGTATTGGATTAGGCGGTCTCCAGACAGCCGGACTATATCTTTCGGCCGGACTATTAGACTATGAAGATACAAGATTGAAGACTTTGTCTCGTGTCCGTATGGGACTCTACTTGGCGTGGAAGAAAAGCTAGGCAATACGAATATGTGTATCTCCTCCTTTGTAACCGATCTTGTGTAACCCTAACCCTCTCCGGTGTCTATAAAAACAGGAGGGTTTTAGTCTGTAGGAAAACATACAATCATATCATAGGCTAGCTTCTAGGGTTTAGCCTCTCCGATCTCGTGGTAGATCTACTCTTGTACTACCCATATCATAAATATTAATCAAGCAGGACGTAGGGTTTTACCTCCATCAAGAGGGCCCGAACCTGGGTAAAACATCGTGTCCCCTGCCTCCTATTACCATCTGCCTTAGACGCATAGTTCGGGACCCCCTACCCGAGATCCGCTGGTTTTGACACCGACATTGGTGCTTTCATTGAGAGTTCCTCTGTGTCGTCGCCGTGAGGCTTGTTGGCTCCTTCGATCATCGATAGTGATGCAGTCCAAGGTGAGACTTTTCTCCCCGGACAGATTTTTGTGTTCGGCGGCTTCGCACTACGGGCCAACTCGCTTGGCCATCTGGAGCAGATCGAAAGTTATGCCCCTGGCCACCAGGTCAGGTTTGGAAGCTTAAATTACACGGCCGATATCCGCGGAGACTTGATCTTCGATGGATTCGAGCCCCTGCCTTGTGCACCATCAGACCGTATTCAGGAGATCGCACTGGCAGCCGCTCCGAGCCTCAATTCGGAGCCAGTTGCGCCATCCATGGATGGGTGGATAGACCCCGCCACGGAGGCCTCACCCTCATCGGCAATCGAGCCGAACATCGACCTTACTTTGCACGAGAGCCGTGTTGTTAAACTGCCGGATCCTTCTCCGGCCACGGACTCCGAACCGCCTGCGCCCGTTCCTATCGAATCTGGCTGGGCGCCGATCATGGAGTTTACCTTCGGGGATATCTTTCAGCACTCGCCTTTCAGCGATATACTGAACTCATTAAGGTCTCTCTCCTTGTCAGGAGGATCCTGGATGAACTATGTCCGGCAGGACTGGGATGCGGACGACAAAGAAATTCGCGGCCCACCCACCACCCACTTAGTAGCCACTGTCGATGACTTAACCGACATGCTCGACTTCGACTCCGACGACATCGACGGTATGGACGACGATGCGGGATACGAAGAGGAACCACTGCCCATAGGGCACTGGACAGCCACCTCATCATACGATATATACATGGTGGATACACCCAAAGAAGGCAATGGCGACGAGACAGTGGAGGATGACCCCTCCAAGAAGCAACCCAAGCGCCGACGTCGGCGGCGCCGCTCTAAGTCCCTCCAAAGCAAAAGTGGTGATACCTGCACAGGAGGGAATAACACTCCGGATAGTGCCGAAGACAACAACAATCCCCTCCAGCAAGATTTAGAGCAGGAGGATGGAGGAGCCAGCCCTCCTGAGAGAGCGGTAGATGGAGAGGCGGAGGATGATAATTACATACCCCCCTCCGAAGACGAGGCAAGGCTCGGCGACGACGAATTCGCCGTGCCAGAAGATCCCATCGAACAAGAGCGCTTCAAGCGCCGGCTTATGGCCACAGCAAATAGCCTTAAGAAAAAGCAGTAGCAGCTTCAAGCTGATCAAGATTTGCTAGCTGACAGATGGACTGAAGTCCTCGCGGCCGAGGAATATAAACTCGAGCGCCCCTCCAAGAGTTACCCAAAATGCAGGTTGCTACCTCGACTGCAGGAAGAAGCGTATGACGCGGCTGATCGGCCACCCCGTGGTCGTGATAGAGAGGCATTCTAGCCAAAAGCTCAGCCTGCACCCCGATGCCATTCAAATAAAAAATCATGGGGAAACACGCCAGACCTGCGAGACATATTGGAGGACAAAGCAAAACATGCAAGATCGATCTACGGATCACGAGGGCGCGCCACTAAGCGAGACGACAAATGTCACGACGGATACAGTAAAAGTAAATCCGGCCAGGCCGAACACAGCGGGCAAGACCCATTCGAGCTGCGTCGCGATATAGCCCAATACAGAGGCGCCGCACACCCCTTATGCTTCACAGATGAAGTAATGGATCATCAAATCCCAGAAGGTTTCAAACCCGTAAATATTGAATCATACGACGGCACAACAGATCCTGCGGTATGGATCGAGGATTTCCTCCTCCACATCCACATGGCCCGCGGTGATGACTTCCACACCATCAAATACCTCCCACTAAAACTCAAAGGACCAGCGCGGCATTGGCTTAACAGCTTGCCAGCAGAGTCCATTAGCTGTTGGGAAGATCTGGAAGCCGCATTCCTCGACAACTTTCAGGGCACTTATGTGCGACCACCAGATGCCGATGACTTGAGCCACATAATTCAGCAGCCAGAAGAATCAGCCAGGTAATTCTGGACTCGGTTCCTAACAAAGAAAAATCAAATCGTCGACTGTCCGGATGCAGAGGCCCTAGCAGCTTTCAAACACAACATCCGCGATGAGTGGCTAGCCCGGCACCTTGGTCAGGAAAAGCCGAAATCTATGGCAGCCCTCACGACACTCATGACCTGCTTTTGTGCGGGAGAAGACAGCTGGCTGGCTCGCAGTAACAATATGTCAAAGAACCATGGTACTTCGGATACCAAGGACGGTAATAGCAGGTCACGTCGCAACAAACATAAGCGCCGCATTAATAGTGATAATACTGAAGATACGGCAGTCAATGTCGGATTCAAAGGCTCTAAACCCGGGCAGCAGAAAAAGCCATTCAAAAGAAGCACTCCAGGCCCGTCCGGTTTGGACCGTATACTCGATCGCTCGTGTCAAATACACGGCACCCCCGACAAGCCAGCCAACCACACCAATAGGGACTGTTGGGTATTCAAGCAGGCCGGCAAGTTAATTGTCAAAGACAAAGATAAGGGGTCACACAGCGATGACGAAGAGGAGCCCCGGCAGCCGAACACCAGAGGACAGAAGAGGTTCCCCCCACAAGTGCGGACGGTGAACATGATATACGCAACCCACATCCCCAAGAGGGAGCGGAAGCGTGCGCTCAGGGACGTATATGCGTTGGAGCCAGTCGCCCCAAAGTTCAACCCATGGTCCTCCTGTCCGATCACATTCGATCACAGGGACCACCCCACTAGTATCCGTCATGGCGGATTTACCGCACTTGTCCTAGACCCAATCATTGACGGATTTCACCTCACTCGAGTCCTTATGGACGGTGGCAGCAGCCTGAACCTGCTTTATTAGGACACAATGCGCAAAATGGGTATAGACCCCTCAAGGATCAAACCCACAAAAACGACCTTTAAAGGCGTCATTCCAGGTGTAGAGGCCCATTGCACAGGCTCAATTACACTGGAAGTGGTCTTCGGATCCCCGGATAACTTCTGAAGCGAAGAATTAATCTTCGATATAGTCCCGTTCCGCAGTGGTTATCATGCATTGCTCGGGCGAACCGCATTTGCGAGATTCAATGCGGTACCGCATTATGCATACCTCAAGCTCAAGATGCTAGGACCTCGGGGGGTCATTACAGTTAATGGAAACACAGAGCACTCTCTCCAAACGGAGGAGCACACTGCGGCCCTCGCAGCAGAAGCGCAAAGCAGCCTCTTAAGGCAATCCACCAGTTCGGTGTCTCAAGACCCGGACACCTTCAAGCTCGCTCGGAGTAATCGGCAACTAGACCGCCTGGCACGATCTGAGCTCGCGTAGCAATGCGGCCCCCACCCCAGTCCCAGCCAAACGGCGAAATCCGTGCCACGCATACATAATTACGCATTAAAAATATCATGGGCACAGGTGGGGAGGGGGGCACAACTACGGCACGCCCCAAGACGCGGCTTAAACCGCACTAGGGGCTTCTCGCTTTGTTGTTTTTCTCTTTTCAGGACTTTAATCTCTGGAAACCCTGTCCGGCAGCATGATCGCCGAACACATGATGCAGCAACCAAGGAGGCAGAAAGCTACGTCACACCACGGAACTCCCAGGTGGATTACGATAAGGAGTGAAATATTTGCTTTAATACCATTCCTCATCTTGCCCTTGGAAGGGACATAGTCCCACTTTTTGCTTATCACACTATCTGTATCATTCTGCTTTAACGCACCTTTTTGAATAAACAATGCATATCATTACGACTATTATTGCATTCTTGTTTTATATATGTGTTCATTAATGACGCCTTGCAACCGTACACTTTGGTACGGCCAATACACCAGGGGCTTACCTACCCCACAATATGGTGTGAAAAGTTCGAACACTTTCACAAGTGCGGCACCCCGAACTTATAGCATTTATGCATCAGCTCCGAATCATGTCTTTGGTCAAATGTTGGGTTTGCCCGGCTCCTATGTTTTGGTACCTTATGTTCCGCTCTAACGGCTAAGGTAGCGCTAGGAGAACTACTGTGATTGTGCCCCGGTTCTGCTGGGCTAAGCACCTCAGTAGAGAAAGCTAAAACTGACTGTCATGATAAGGCGAGAGACTGGTCGCTGTTCAGTGAGGTTTCGAGTCCCTAAAGACTTAGGCCGCTTAGAGCGAGGAGCCGGTCCTGTCCGGCTTAAAGGCGTGTATCGCGCCCCGAATTCGGCCTTCCGAATACCAGGGGCTTCGCCGAAATTTAAATTTATAGAATTCTATGGCTAAGTGAGAGTGATAAAGCATTATTAGTCCGGTTGCCTTGTTCGCTGTGCTAAGCACCTCCCTCGAAGGACCCAAAAATGGGAACAAAAGTGCTCAGGTTTATCCCGAACACCCCAGCACTCACGGCATGGGGCAGAAGCCGAGGACTAGCCATCTCTCAGATTGGATAAACAGCCAAATAGAAGGTAATATTTTAAATTCAAACAAGCGTTGCATAGCGCATATGAACAAGTTTTCATAAACACAGGATCACACAAGCAAGTTTCACTCAAATATTACATCTTTTGTGCACTCGTCCGCTACGAGACGGGCACCCTTCAGAACACCCTCGTAGTACATCTTGGGGTGGCGATGCTCCTTGCCCTTCGGCGGCCCTTCCTTGATCAGCTTCACGGCATCTAGCTTGACCCATTGCAACTTCACACGGGCGAAAGCCCGGTGGGCACCTTCAGTGCAGACGGATCGCTTGACGACCTCCAGCCGCGGGTAGGCATCCACAAGCCGCCTCACCAGGCCGAAGTAGCTGTTCAGAAGGGCGTCGCCAAGCCACAGCCGGACTATAAAGCCCTTCGTGGCCTGTTCGGCCACCTTGTATAGCTCTACCAACTGCTTTAGCTGGTCGCTCATTGGCACCGGGTGTTTGGTCCCAGTATACCGAGACTAGAACAGCTTCTCCATTGAGCTTCCCTCCTCGGCCTGGTAAAATTGTGCGGCATCGGACACGCTGCGGGGCAAATCTGCTAATGCTCCTGGACAGCTCTGGATTCGGGTAAGTAACAGGTAATTTACTTTCACATGCTTGATTTGCATATAGAATGCCTTACCCACCGCTATCTTCTTCATCACATCAATCTCCTGGAGGGCCCTTTGGGCTTCGGCCTTGGCATTCTTCACGCTCTCAAGGGCCGCGGCAAGCTCAGAGTCCCGCGTCTTCGAGTCAAGCTCCAACACCTCATGCTTCGTCACGAGAGCTTCGAGCTCTTGTTGCACCTCGCGCACCCGCGCCTCCTGCTTTTCTCGCTCGGTGCACTCCTTGGCCGCTTTGTTTTCGGCCTCGGACAGCTCTTGCTTTAGGGTCGCCACTTCGGCCGTGGCCCCTGGCAAATTCATGATGATCCTGTCATTTTGCAATCGCATTCTTTTTATACATATCCATAGACTAGGTATTACTTACCTTTGTTCTCCTCGAGCTGCCTCTTGGCAAGGCCGAGCTCATCCTTGGACCCTTTAAGGTCCTGCTTCAGTACGGTGACCTCCGCAGTCAGTGCGGCAGATGCCAGCAGCGAAACCTGCATATGCATATTGACATACTTATATTAGACTCCTGCGATATTGTTTGATCCTCTGTTCGGCTTTTCTTTGTGAACACCGAACAGAGCATTAGGGGCTACTGTCTATGCGGTAATATTTTTCCTATATTTTAAACACTTACCTCAAAGCCTGTTAGAAGGCTGGCACAGGCTTCAGTCAGTCCGCTCTTGGCGGACTGAACCTTCTGGACCACCGCACTCATAATAGTACGGTGCTCCTTGTCGATGGAAGCGTTGCGAAGTGCTTCCAGCAGATTGCCCGGTGCCTCTGGGTGGACAGAGGTCACTGGTACAGGCGTCTTGCCCCTCTTGGAAGGAGGCCGCCTCCCTGAGTCCGGAACCACTGGAGGTTCCGGTGCGGTGTTCGGCTGAGGGCCGAACTCGGAGCCCTCAGGGGCCTTGTCCCCTCTGCCCCCGGAGTCCGGAAGGTCGCCTTGTGGCGCCTCCGGGACTGTCTCCCCTCAACCCGGTGCCTTGGAGACAACACCTCGGCATTGTCCGTAGGGCCAAGGGAGGTGGCGGTCAGAATTGGATCGCTATCCATATCCGACGAGCCCAGGGAGCCGTCCGACGATACATCGATGCGGGCTCGTGGCGGCCTGCATAATCATATTCGGTGTTAGGGGAAGCAGTGCGACAAAGGAATGTTATAAGTTACTCTGGTATTCGAATACTTACGATTTCCCCAGGGGCTTGGCCCTGGGCAGCCACTCGTCTTCGCCATCGGCGGCGGTGGTAGAACTGTCCGGAAGGAGAGTCCTTCCCTTCTTGGACCCCTCGGCCTCCCCTGTTGGGGTGGCCTTCCTTTTCTTGTCTCCCCCGACTGGAGGGGGAGCATCTTCATCTTCCTCCTCGTCTTCGGGGGGGGGGGGGGGTGGAGTGTGTCGCGGAGTTTTCGGACGATGAGTCTGATACTCCCGGTCGCCGGGAACTCTTTCGGGTTCCCTTGGCCTTCTTGGTCTTCTCCGACACCTTGTAAGGAGCCAGAGTTAGCATCTTCGTCAGAAGAGCGTCTGCTGGGCCTTCGGGCAAAGGAGCCGGATAGTCGATCTGTCCGGCCGTCTCCTGCCAGTCCTGGCAAAGGTACGGGAGCTTAGATCCCGCATAGAGTCAAACTATGAAAAACAAGTATCCCGTGAAAGGTAAAACAACTTACCACACTGGCTTGGCGCTTCGGCTGAATCCGCGATCCTCGGTAGTGGGAGGGGGAACCTCGGCACCCTTGAATAGCACCTTCCAGGCATCCTCGTGTGTTGTGTCGAAGAGCCTGTTTAGAGTTCGGTGTTGGGCCGGGTCGAACTCCCACAAGTTGAAAGCCCGTTGTTGGCATGGGAGGATCCGGTGGATGAGCATGACCTGGACTACATTGACAAGTTTGAGCTTCTTGTTCACCATGTTTTGAATACATGTTTGGAGTCCGGTCAGCTCTCCCAAACTACCCCAGGACAGGCCCTTCTCTTGCCAGGAGGTGAGCCACGTGGGGATGCCAGATCGGAACTCGAGGGCCGCTACCCATTTAGGGTCACGCGGCTCGGTGATGTAGAACCACCCCGATTGCCACCCCTTTATGGTCTCCACAAAGGATCCCTCGAGCCATGTGACGTTGGGCATCTTGCCCACCATGGCGCCTCCGCACTCCGCCTGGCGGCCGCTCACTACCTTCGGCTTGACATTGAAGGTCTTCAGCCATTAGCCGAAGTGGGGCTTGATGTGGAGGAAGGCCTCACACACGACGATAAACGCCGAGATGTTGAGGATGAAGTTCGGGGCCAGATCGTGGAAATCCATGCCGTAGTAGAACATGAGCCCCCGGACGAATGGGTGAAGAGGGAATCCCAGTCCGCGGAGGAAATGGGTAAGGAACACCACCCTGTCATGGGGCCTGGGGGTGGGGATGAGCATCCCCTCTTCTGGGAGCCGGTGTGCAATGTCGTCGGGCAGGTATCCGGCTCTCGTCAGCTTCTTGATGTGTCCCTCTATGACGGAGGAGACCATCCACCAGCCTCCCGCTCCGGACATGGTTGTAGAGGGTTGAGGTGGGAAATGCGGACTTGGGCGCTGGAGCTCGAGTGTGCGAAAATGAATGAGCAAAGGAGGAAGGAGGCGTGGATGAAAAGGTAAATCCTTATCCCTTTATATGGGCGGACGAAACTATGCATCCCCACTAGCCTGGTAAAACTCGCTTATCCCCCAAGCGCCGTAATTGATGGTGCAGTTGGGTTACCCACACCCGTATTGATGAGAATCCCGTGATAAGGGGACACGATCTCTGCTTTGACGAGACGTGTCAAAAAACTGTCTCGCGTTATGTGTGGGGCTAGTTAAAGGAAACGGTTCGAATAATCACCGGGCCATGACATATTGTCGTGTTGTCAAAACAAGTCAGCAAATTAGATTTGCAGAAATATTATTCTCTCTGCGGTGGTATGTGGAACTTATTTTGCAGGGTCGGACACTATCCTTGTATTCAAATTCTTCCATGGTATATTCGGAGGAGGAACCCGGCTAGCAATGCCAAAGACAATACTGCGCGCCGGACTCATCGTCATTGGAAGCCTAGTTCAGGGGCTACTGAGGGAGTCCTGGATTAGGGGGTCTCCAGACAACCGGACTATATCTTTCGGCCGGACTGTTAGACTATGAAGATACAAGATTGAAGACTTCGTCTCGTGTCCGGATGGGACTCTACTTGGCGTGGAAGACAAGCTAGGCAATACGGATATGTGTATCTCCTCCTTTGTAACCGACCTTGTGTAACCCTAACCCTCTCCGGTGTCTATATAAACCGGAGGGTTTTAGTCCGTAGGACAACATACAATCATACCATAGGCTAGCTTCTAGGGTTTAGCCTCTCCGATCTCGTGGTAGATCTACTCTTGTACTACCCATATCATCAATATTAATCAAGCAGGACGTAGGGTTTTAACTCCATCAAGAGGGCCCGAACCTGGGTAAAATATCGTGTCCCCTGCCTCCTATTACCATCCGCCTTAGACGCACAGTTCGGGACCCCCTACCCGAGATCCGCCGGTTTTGACACCGACACTAGGCCTCGCCGTCGTCCACCGCCGTGGTGCTCTTCGCGTGGCGTGGTCAACGTGGTCAAGGAACGACTTCCATCGGAAGAGTACTGTACGTGGAGAGGCTGATAGCTGGGTCCACGGCCACAGCTCAGTTTTTTGTGATTTGCCAAGTCGCTTTGTCAGGCCTGTTGGGCTGTAAATCTTTCAAGACGGGGAGAGCTTTCATTCGGCTGGCCGAGAAAATGGCCCATCAGTAATGAGAAATGGGTTGTACATTTTTAAAACACATCAAACCGGCAATTAGTTTCAAATATCTTTTTTTTCATTTCAAGATTTTAAATTACATTAATTTTTATGCGTGGAGAATTTGTTGGATTTTATATTGATATACATTTATTTTTTAAATCAGTTTGAATGTGAGTCAAAATGTCGGGATTAAAAACAGTTGGACCGCACCGAAATATGCAAAATTTCGTATAATTTTTTAACCGTTGCCACAATATGGGGTGTAATGCTAACAAAAAGAATATGGGCTCCAAAAAAACCTTAAGAATTAGCAAATGGGTTGTAAATTATTAGAAATAATGGCAGATGGGTTGTACGCTGTTTTCCACAGATTTGAGGCTTTCCTAAAAAAAGGTTGACGCACAAGCACTGATTGTTGGATGTCCATCCAACGGCCGTCGTGCTTCTTCAATCTCTGCTCTTCCTGCTCCAGCCGCTCAAACAAGCGCCGGCGGGACTGCCTGCTCCCTCCTCCTCGCGGCCGGCAGTGCTGCCGCGCAGGCCTCACCGCCCGACCGTACTCCCATCGCTAGCCTAGCTATCCCTTTACTCACCCACACATGCTGTTATTCTCCGGCGACGGCAGACGAACCAGTAAACCCTCGTACAGTTGTACTCCCCTCCGCGTGGGAAACAACTGCCGAGTATTCCCTGCCTCCGTGTCGTCCCCTTCCTAGGCCTCATCGTCGTCCACCGCCCTGGTGCTCTCGGCGCGGCGTGGTCAACGTGGTCAAGGAACAACTTCCATCGGACGTGGACTGTACGTGGAGAGGCTGACAGCTGGGTCCACGGCCGCAGTGAGGAAGTGCCTCCTTATTACGCGAAAAATAATGATTCCTCCACCTGACAGCTGGGACCCACCGGACGGGCCACTGTATTTCGCGAAAAAAGTGTTTCCCCTGACTGCTGGGACCCACCAGCTACATCTTCGCACGCAAGGAAGTGCGTCCGGGCAGAAAAAATGATTCGCCCCCTGACTGTTGGGACCCACCAGCTACATCTTCGCAGGCAAGGAAGTGTCTGGCAGTCGGACCCACCTGGTCAAAGCATACGTAGCGTTGTCATTCTGGTCGCGAACATGTACGTACATATATACTGGTCGATGTAGAGGCGCGCACGTGTCGTAGTAGAGGCGTGCATGTAGCATGTACATGTACGTACAGCGGCCAGGGTGCAAGAAAGAAAATACGGCCACGTATGTGTACATACGGGCGGGGTCTCGAATGTGTACTCGCGCATACGTACGGCCAGGGCTCGTGTACATGGCTGGGTCGAAACGGAGAAACAGCATCATCGTCGTGTTCATGGGGAGGCAACGGAATGCATCATGTTCATGGGGAGGCAACAGAATGCGTCGTGTTCATGGGGAGGCAACGGAATGCGTCGTGTTCATCGGGAGGGCTTGGACGGAACAGGCGATGGAAACGAGGCCTGGCGTACCGCAGAACGGAGGAAACGGCCTTGTGTTCGACCGGCCACGTTCGAAACGGGATCCTGTTGATCGGGAGGGGTCTGGCATACCGCAAAACAGAGGAAATGGACCTCCTATGGTCGAAACAGGGGTCCTGTTGATCGGGAGGGGTGTGGCGTACCGCAAAACGGACGAAATGGACTTGTGTTGGAGCGCTACAATCGAAACAGGGGTCCTGTTCGTCGGGAGGGGTGTGGCGTACCGCAAAACGGACGAAACGGACTTGTGTTGGAGTGCTACGGTCGAAACGGGGGTCCTGTTCATCGGGAGGGGTGTGGCGTACCACAAACGGGACTCCACGGGATACTGTTCATCTCCACCGTCGACCCCCTCCAGCCTCCACGAGCTACTGTTCATCCACCGTCGACCTCCTCTAGCCTCCACCTGCGACTGTTCATCCACGGGCTCCTGTTCATCCAGCCTCCACCGCGCGCTACTCCACCGGCTACTGTTCAACCAGCCCTCTCCACGGGCTCCTGTTCAACCACCCCTCCACGGGCTACTGTTCATCCTGCCCTCCACCATCTACTGTTCATCCTGCCCTCCACAGGGTGGTCCTGTTCATCCAGCCCTCCACGGGGTCCTGTTCATCCAGCCCCAACTAGCTTGATCGATCGGGGTCCTGTTCATCTAGAGGCAA